>NC_064809.1:87419475-87519892 GCF_023721935.1 Panthera uncia
AAGCCCCCGCATTTTTATAAAGATAAAATAAAAAAAAAAATATTTTTTTTTTTTTTTTAAAAAAAAAAAATTTCCTTTTTTTTATAATTGGCGGTTTTTTTTTTTTTTTTTTTTTTTTTTTTTTTTTTTTGATGTTAACACTGTATAGATCAAATGAAAGCATTGGGCTATATATCTAAGCCATGAGTCATGAGTTTGTGACATCTACTCTAAACTCTGCCTTTTTGGGGTGCCTGGCTGGCTTAGTCGATGGAATATACAACTCTTGATCTTGCAGTTGTGAGTCCCACATTGGGTGTAGAGATTACTTAAAGATAAAATCTTAAAAAGAAAACCCTCTTACCCTTTTTGAAGTCATAATTTCAAAAGATAAAAATTTTTGCATGACTCTGTGATTCTACATTTACAGAAGCAATATTCTTATTTGTAGGACTAGCTTATAATGAAGAACAGATCCACAAATTTGATAAGTAAGTGTCCATATTATGTTTAACAATTGTTTTCAGCGTTATGTTATTAATATAATTCCTCTTAAAATTGAAATTAATTACAATGAAAAATACATTTTCATCTTAGCTTTACAGAATTGTTACTGTGTATGTACATATTTGAGGTCCATGTGTCTGGTCCCTGATTGAGAGGTTGAAGAGAAGGGAGAATAAGGAGGTGGTCTTCTGCTTGCAGAAGGACAAATAAGGAAGAACATAGACAAGGCCAGCCTTAACCACTTTCTTACCTTAACTTCATTGAATAAGTATTTGTGACCATTCTCCTTTATGAACCTTCTCTTTTGCTTCCTGCTGCTATAATGTCGATTTTAGAAACCTTTGGCTTTCTACTATAAATATTCTAAAGCCATAACAGTCATTATTAAGAAACATAAGTTTTATATGTTTGAAAAGTTTTTAATATTTGAAGTAGAAACCGTGACATTGGTTTAAACCTACAATTATTTCTAAATTATAGGCAAAAACTGTATTACCATGCAACAAAAGCTATGACCCATTTTACAGACGAATGTGTTAAAAAATATGAGGCATTTTTGGATAAGTCAGAAGAATGGATGAGGTAAGTAAGCTTTGTGGTTGACTGCACAATGTACAATTCAGTGAATGTTGTATTTTTTAAGTAACACTGATATTAGACTGCTTATTGATTCTTTTTGGTTTTCAGAAAGATGCTTCATCTTAGGAAACAGTTATTATCACTAACTAATCAGTGCTTTGATATTGAAGAAGAAGTGTCAAAGTATCAAGATTATACAAATGAGGTATGACTATGAAAAGTATCTAGAAAACATCTCTCTTTTTCCTATTAGGGAAAAAAAATGTATTTCTTCTCAGTTTGAAATGATTGAAAAGGGAGAAATAGGACATAAATTGCCTTATATTCAGTTCTGTTTACCCATTTGTAATATGTGTTTTGAGCCAAGTTTTCAGAACTTAGATGTCTTACGATTAAAAGCATATGATAAAATATTAAAAAAAAATTTTTTTTACATTTATTTATTTTTGAGAGACAGAAACAGAGCACTAGTCAGGGAGGGATAGAGAGAGAGGGAGATACAGAATCCGAAGCTGTCAGCACAGAGCCGGACGCGGGGCTCAAACTCACAAACTGTGAGATCATGACCTGAGCCGAAGTCAGACACTTAACTGACTGAGCCACCCAGGCGCCCCTAAAAGCCTATGATAAAATATTTTTTAAAAAATTTTAAAGCATATGTTAGAACATTCTTTTATCTATAAGAAAAGTTTTCTTTAGGGGCTCCTGGGTGGCTCAGCCGGTTAAGTATCAGACTTAGGCTCAGGTCATGGTCTCACAGTTGGTGAGTTCGAGCCCCATGTCAGGCTCTGTGCTGACAGCTCGGAGCCTGGAGCCTGCTTCAGATTCTGTGTCTCCTTCTCTCTCTGCCCCTCCCCCACTTGCACTCTGTCTCCCTCTCTCTCAAAAATAAATAAAACATTTAAAAAAATTTTTTTCAAAAGAAAAGAGGAGATTTTCTTAGAGTATTCATTTAACTACTGTATCATTCATGGTTTTGAAATTAAAATTTAAAAGCTATAAAGGGCTTAATAAACCTGGAACATTTGATGTAAGATCTGTAGTTTGTACTTCGTTCAGTGATTGATGTGAATTTTTTTCGATGTTTTAGTTACAAGAAACTTTGCCTCAAAAAATGTTTGCAGCCTCCAGTGGAATCAAACATACCATGACCCCAATTTATCCTTGTTCTAATACATTAGTGGAAATGACTCTTGGGTAAGAAATTTATTATTTGGTAACTATTATGTTTCTGTTCATTTTTATTTCAGTTTGTGATCTTGCTCTTTTATTTTGAAATTTTTGGTGTTTGTGGTGACTATATTTGCTAATGTATTTAATGGCTTACTTCAATCAAGAGAACTAAAACATGGTGTAATTCTAAAACATTTGCATACTTTTTTGAGCAGAGACATTCTTATTTTGTTTGTATAGTATGAAGAAATTAAAGGAAGAGATGGAAGGAGTGGTTAAAGAACTTGCCGAAAATAATCATATTTTAGAAAGGTGAGTAATGGAAATGCCATTCTGCTCTGTGATTTTCTTTCTTTTTTTTTTTTTTTAATGTTTTTATGTTTGTTTATTTTTGAGAGAGAGAGAGAGAGAACATGAGCAGGGGAGGGGCAGAGAGAGAGGGAACACAGAATCAGAAGCAGGCTCCAGGCTCCTAGCTGTCAGCACACAGCCGGGCGCGGGGCTCGAACTCATAAACCGAGATTATGACCTGAACCGAAGTCGGACACTCAACCGCCTGAGCCACCCAGGTGCTCCTCTGCCCTGTGGTTTTCTGTGCACTAGAGCACATATAGATCTAAACTTGTACCTGTCTGTCTGTAGTAGTAGGTTAAGTAGTGGGAAAAGGATAGACATCAAGTCGAGAACCCTTATGTTTTGCGATTTCCGTGGTGCCCTGTAATGTGCTTGAGGTTGGTTGGATAAAGACAAGTCAACTGTGATTGATTCCATTTTATAGAAGCACTGGTTAATAGAATTATTTGCTTATTTGAGTCAGTTTGTGAAAATGAAAATCTTTTGCACATTATTTTTCATACATTTTCTCATTAGAATCATAAGTTTAAATTTTGGAATCAGAATGGCTTATAAGAGGCACCTGCCTGGCTGGCTTAGAGCATGTGGCTCTTGATCTCAGGGTTGTAAGTTTGAGCCTGACACCGGGTGAAGAGATTACTTAAAAACAACATCTTTCAAAAGGAAGAAAGAGTGGCTCATAAGATGCTGGTGCTCTGGTGCTCTGTAACTTACAAGCCCTCTGCAGACCTCTGTGCGGGTGAGCGCCCTCTGTAAATGCAGTTCCTTGAGAGCTGGGTATCAGCTTTTCCTATATATCCTCATAGATCAGGGAAGGGCACCTGGCTGGCTCAGGCAGAAGAGCATGTGACTCTTGATCTTGGGGTCATAAGTTTGAGTCCCACATTGGGTGTAGAGATTACTTAAATAAATACTTCAAAAAAAAAAAAAAATCTTCATAGATCAGGGAGAGAGAGAGTTGGAAAACACCCAGAGCCAATAAACCCACTTTTGAATGCTATTTCCTCGTCCCAGTTCCTCAGGGAAGTTAAGGAATATTTGGCTTTCTAGTAAGAACCCTTCTCTTTGAAGCCCTTACGTGCTTATCGATATGTTCTCTAATTCCCAGCACACTAATAAAAGTACTTCACACTTGTGCGACATTTTATATGCTTGCAGGGCACTTTCACACTGCGTAAGCTTGCTCAGCATGCATTCCAGCCTCGTACAGTAGCTGAGCAGACAGTCTCTATCCATGTTTCACAGGTACTGAAGTTCACACCCTAAGAGGTGAGCTGGAGCTGGAATCTAGCCTCCTACTTCCTCATACAGTCTTATCCCCACTGGAACTATTCTCGCAAATAAAAGGACCAAAGAAAGTTTCCTGTAGTTTGGAAAGATTGTCAGAAAGTCACATGATTTTTGAGCTATGTGCAGAAAGTTATTTGACATTTCTTTTTTTTTTTTTTTTAATATTTTATTTTAGAGAGAGCACAAGTGGGGGGAGAGAAGAGAGAGAAAGAGAGAGAAAATCTTAAGCAGCTCCACACTCAGCCCAGAGCCCAATGCAGGGCTTGATCCCATGACCCTGGGATCACAGCCTGAGCCGAAATCAGGATCTGGACACTCAACTTTGACTGAGTCACCCAGATGCCCTGACACTTGTTTTTTTGTTTTGTTTTGTTTTGTTTTGTTTTGTTTTGTTTTGTTTTGTTTTTGAGTAATCTCTACACCCTATGTGGGGTTTAAACCCAAAACCCTGGGGTCAAGTTGCATGCTCTACCCACTGAGCCAGCCAGGTGACTTACTCACTTCTGTAGTATTATCAATTTTTTCTTTTTTTTTTTTTTTTTATACATATATATATTTATTTTATTTTTTATAATTTAACTTTATTTTTTATTTTTTTTAATTTACATCCAAATTAGTATATAATGAAGCAATGATTTCAGGAGTAAATTTTTTAATGCCCCTTACCCATTTAGCCCATCCTCCCTCCCACAACCCTTCCAGCAGCCCTCAGTTTGTTCTCCATATTTATGAGTCTCTTCATTTTGTCCCCCTCCGTTTTATTATATTATTTTTGTTTCCCTTCCCTTGTGTTCATCTGTTTTGTCTCTTAAAGTCCTCATATGAGTGAAGTCATGATTTTTGTCTTTCTCTGACTAATTTCACTTAGCTATCAATTTTTTCTCAATGAATTAGTTTTTAGAATACATTCTATAAAGATTTCCTACAATATATGATTGTAAAAATTTGGAAATGAAAGGCTCTACCTGCCTTTTCTCATGATCCCCTTCCACCCCCGCAGAAGTAATTACTATTAAGAGTTTGTTGTGCATGTACGTTTTATGTGAATGGGATCATTCTGTTCATACTGGTTTAGTCTTTTTTCATCTAAGACTGTATATCACCAGTACCTTTTCATGTCCATATATATAGCTCTATTTTTTCTCATTTTCTTTCTTTCTTTCTTTTCTTTCTTTCTTTCTTTCTTTCTTTCTTTCTTTCTTTCTTTCTTTTTTAGAGAGCGAGGGAGAGCAAGCAGAGGGGGGACAGAGGGAGAGGGAGAGAGAATCTTAAGCAGGCTCCATGCTCAGCACAGGGCCTGATGTGGGGCTCAGTCCCACAACCCTGAGATCATGACCTGAGCCAAAATCAAGAGTCAGATGCTGAACCAACTGAGCCACCCAGGCACCCCATTTAAAGATTTTATTTTTAAGTAATCTCTACACCCAATGTAGGACTCAAACTCAAAACCCCAAGATCAAGAGTTGCATGCTCTGAGCTAGTCAGGCACTTCTTTTTTCTCCTTTTCAGCAGCTGCCTAATAGACTAGTGTATGGCTCTACCGTATCTATTTGGCTGTCCTATTTGTTGGGCATTTAAGTTGTGTTAATTTTTCACAATTATAAACCATGCTTCAGTGAACTTATTTGTATGTATACCTTCATGTACTTGTGTAAGAATATTTGAGAGATTGGAGTGCCTCAGTCACTTGAACGTCTGACTCTTGGTTTCAGCTTGGGTCATGATCTTGCAGTTTGTGGGTTCGAGCCCCACATCAGACTCTGTGCTGACAGTGAGGAGCCTGCTTGGGATTCTCTTTCTCCCTCTCTCTGACCCTCCCCTGCTTGCTTACTCTCTCAAAATAGATAAATTTTGGTAAAAAAATTATTTAGGGGCACCTGGGTGGCTCAGTCGGTTGAGCGTCTGACGTTGGCTCAACTCATGATCTCGCAGTTTGTGGATTCAAGCCCCTCCTCGGGCTCTGTGCTAACAGTGTGGAGCCTGCTTCACAGCTGTCTCCCTCTCTCTCTGCCTCTCCCCTGCTCACATTCTCTCTCTCAAAAACAAATATTAAAAAAAAAATTGTTTGGGGTACCTGGGTGGCCCAGTTAATGAAGTTTCCAACTCTTGGTTTCAGCTCAGATCACGATCTCACGGTTCGTGGGTTCTGCACTGATGGTGCGGAACCTGCTTGGGATTCTCTGTCTGTCTGTCTCTCTCTCTCTGCCCCTTCCCCATTCACACTCTGTCTCTCCCAAAATAAATAAATAAAGTTTAAAAAATAAATAAATAAAAATTGTTTAAATAGGGGTGCCTAGGTGGTTCAGTCAGTTGAGCATCAGACTTCGGCTCAGGCCATGATCTCGCAGTTCACAAGTTTGAGTCCCACATCGGGCTCTGTGCTGACAGCTCAGAGCCTGGAGCCTGCTTCAGATTCTGTGTCTCCTTCTTTCCCTGCCCCTCTCCAGCTTGCACTCTGTCTGTCTCTCTCTCAAATAAATAAAAACATTAAAAAAATTTTATTTTTAGTTTAAGTAAAAAAAAAAAAATATTTGAGGGATCAATTTCTAGATGTTTCTAGATGTGGAATTGCTGGGTCACGGGGCATCACATTTAAATTTTGGTAAGTATTAATTTTTTCTTTTTTCTTTATTTTTTTATTATTTTGAGAGAGATAGAATGCATGTGGGAGAGAGGGAGAGAGAGGAACCCAGGCATGCTCCGCACTGTCAGTGCTGAGCCTGACATGGGGCTCGAACTCAGGAAACTGAGATCATGACTTGAACCGAAATCAAGAGTTGGACGTTCAACCAACCGAGCCACCCAGGCACCCCAATTTTTTCTTTTCTTTTTTTTTTTTTTAAGGTTATATATTAGAGAGAGAGAGAGCATGTGGGGCAGGGGCAGATAGAATCCCAAGCAGGCTCCACGCCAGCAGCACTAAGCCTGACTCAGGGCTCAAACTCATGAACTGTGAGATCATGACCTGAGCCCAAACAAGAGTTGGACGCTTAACCAACTGAGCCACCCAGGCGCCCCTGTTTATTCAAATTTATATGTGTGTGTGAATTGCCTGTTGGTTTTAAAATCTTTTTTGTATTAATTTATAGCAATTACATAGTAATTTTTCTTTTTTTAGTGCCCAATTTACTTTCTTTACAACCTTAGCTAAATATCAGCAAGGAGAAGAGACTATTAAGTAATGCTTTTAACAAGCTTTTATACTCACTTTCTTATGTCGTATGCCATAGAATCCCCACTGCCCAAAGCACGTCCCATAAGTCACTTTCCCGTTTTACTTGCAAGTTTATGTAACAATAAATGGGTGATATGACATGGTGTAATCGTAACTTAAATGCTAAAGGACATAATGGAATCCGGGTCTTGAGCACTGTCTCCACATGGGTATCTCATTATCACTTTATTTCTTTCATATCTAAAAATCACATAATATCACCCTTCCCAGCTCAGTTTCCCCTCCTATTTCCTCATTCTATTCAAAGGAACCACCTTTCCTTCTGCTTCCGTGAACATACATCATTTTAGACACTAACTGTTTTTTATTGCCTTTCATTAGTTTGGTGATCTTCCTTCAAAATGTTCCCATTTTCCCCCTCTCAGCCTCATCAGACCCCCTTTCCTGCTCACATGTGAGCTGTGGTGATAACCTGTTATCTATCTTCCTAAGCCCAGGCCTTTCCCATCTGTCATGGGCTAGTACAGCCAAAGGTCTAGTCATGCCATGCCACTCCTTTGGCTCAACAATTTCTAAACTCCTCTTACCTAAAAGGTCAAATTCATACTTGAAATCACAGGATATAATCCTCTGGCCAGCCTATTCACTCACCTTCATTTCCCACTAGTCCCCAAAATAACATTCCATTGTAGCAAGGTCGCTTTACTTAACTTTACATAATTTACTCTCCGTTAAGTATGTCACACCTACTCCCAACTCCTTATCTTCGCTTTTCTAAATCCCACCCCACCAAAAGGAAGTTGTCCAATTGTTTCTAATACTTTCTAGATCACATCACTCAGCCTTTTCTCCTAAGAAGTCTCCCAAGCCACTGATTGGTATTTTTTCACATATTTATAATAATACCACCATGTCTCAGTAAAAATTGGGGACATCATAGTTGCTTAAACTTTTTTTTTTTTTAATTTTTTTTTTTTAACGTTTTACTTATTTTTGAGACAGGGAGAGACAGAGCATGAACAGGGGAGGGTCAGAGAGAGGGAGACACAGAATCTGAAACAGGCTCCATCCAGGCTCTGAGCTATCAGCACAGAGCCCGACGCGGGGCTCGAACTCCCGGACCGGACCGCGAGATCATGACCTGACCTGAAGTCGGCTGCTTAACCGACTGAGCCACCCAGGCGCCCCAGTTGCTTAAACTCTTAAATAACAGTTTATTCATCTGAAAAGTACCCTATATACTCTTTAAAATGTTACAGGCCAAATAAATGAATCTTCTGAGATTTCCTGTTTTCTTTTGTGTTTTAGGTTTGGCTCTTTAACCATGGATGGCGGCCTTCGCAATGTTGACTGTCTTTAGCTTTCTGGGAAGTTCGAGAACAGTTTTAGTTTGCACAAGAAAATAATGCTGAGACATTCATTAAATGAGTGCCTCTATAAGTGGTCTCTTATTTCTACAATTCAGTATTTGATGTGGTCATGTAAATATGTACAATATTGTAAATACACAAGAAAATATATAAATTTTTGGCTGCTGTTAAGATGTAATTTTACCTTTTAACATTTATAATTATATGAGGACATTTGACCTCAGTGAGCACTAGAAGAAAGCCATGACCGATATGTTGAAATACTGGAGTAAGGCTAACTGGGTTGTTTCTCCGCCTGCCTACTGGAAACATTTTTTAAATGGAACCAAAATTGTCATCCTTACAAATCAGAAAAGACTGATAGTTGACAGGTTTGTAAGTGATAGGATGGAGAAGTGGCTTCTTTGGGTGAAGAGCAGAACCAAACCACTGTTTTACTAGGATCACAATTTTGGGGGAAGGATAAAGTGACATTATTTCATTTTACAAGGTGCCCAGATCCCAGTTATCCTCACGTCTCTTTAATTTCAGATAAATTATTGAGCAAAATTTTTAAAGTGATTTAATTATTAAAAACTATTCATTTTATTTTGGCCATAAGTGTATGATTGTCATAAAACATTTTAGGGTTATTTCCACTGTTTCAAGCTGTATATTTCTTGTTTAATTTAATTCTGCTTACTCCATCATGAAAAAATATCAATAAATTTCTCAATTTTAATGTAAAGAATTTGTATTTTTCTGTGTACAACAGTTTGAGAAACAAAAGGTGTCTTTTGAAAGAAAGAATATCGATGGTGATGGTAAGTTATTCTCAGACTGTTGGATATATGGACGGTTTTGTTTCTCTTCTAAGTCTGATTCCAAGTTTAGTATAAGTTCTCCCATAAATGTATACAAATCTAAACGGAACATTCTCTTTGAAAAATCTACCCAGAGTCCTTTGCTAAAGGGTATGTTCAGCAAGGAATTATTTCTCCAACAAGGGTGTGGTTTTGGTTGTGGTTTCTGATTTACCAGATTATTGAAGTGTGCGTGTATACAACCTGCGTATCACAAAGATACCACGTCCCAAAGACTAAATAAATTCGACTCCCATGAGCATTGGAAAACTGAAAATGGATTAGGACTTAATTTGAAATCGCAATGCATTATCATAGTGGAGAATTTTAAGCATCATCTGTATGCATTCTAGACATACATGCACGAGTAGGTAAATGGTCTCTGTCAAACACCTGTTCGGGCTTAGAGTTTGTGGGGGGGGGGGGGGGCTATCTGTTGAATCCCTCTTGATTTTAATTTTCCATTCGACTATCTGACACACGTGTATTTAATTGTATCACTTTTAAATCTGCGTATCACTGAACACCAGGTTATGTGATTACTTAATACGTTTGCAGATTTAGTTTTCAGCACCTCTGGAAAAGGTCTCCAATAAACAAACTCTTGCTGCGGGGACTGAAGTTTTAGGAGCTGTATTGTTAAGAGCAAATCCATTCCGTGTTAATATTGGTTAAGAGTTAAGGTTTTATTCCCCATTACAGCAACATGAAAACCAAGCATTCTTGCTTTTTAATATTTTACCTTCAAAAATATAACCCTCTTTCAGAACAGTTTAAGTTAATAAATACATGGTGATGCTACTCTGCTAACCTAATAATAACCTAATAAGTTGCATCTCCAGTCTAGTAGCCTTTTTTCCATATTAGGATATATTTCTTAATGGTAGGGATTAATGATATAAAAACGGTATATAGCTAGTGGATTTAGTTTTTCACATAAGTTATAGTTCTTTTTTTTTATTATTTTAATGTCTATTTATTTATTTTGAGAGAGAGAAAAAAGGCTGGGAAGGAACAGAGAGAGAGAGGGGGAGAGAGAATCCCAAGCAGCTCTGTGCTGTTAGTGCAGATCCCAAGGTGGGGCTTGATCTCACAAATCGTGACCTGTGACTTGAGCCTAAATCAAGAGTTGGACGTTTAACTGACTGAGCCACCCAGGCGCCTCAGGTTACAGTTCTAACACCACAAGAAATAAAAATGAAGTAAGTGAACGTAAAGCATATGGGAAAAAAGATATTTTTGAGTAAATCAAAAAGGAATTAGAGGTTAGGGAAGAGATGTGAAAAATAATCCCATAACATCTTCTGGAGTTCCAGGTTCAATTATTTTGGAAACTACCAAGTATTGTATTAGTGGCTTATAGACCTCCTTACACTTTGTCAAGCAGGGTACCTCTTCTTAGATACAAAAGATCTTTTCCTCAAAATTCTTCTTTAAAATATATTTATCAGTAAATTAACCAGAAAGAAATTATAATAGTCTTGGATTTTTCTTGTTTTCCTGTTTTTGTTTATTTGTTTTTGAGAGAGAGGTTTCTGAGTGAATAGGTTCACTTTCGTGTTCTATGGTAAAAATAAGAAGTTGTTTGGAATTAAAGGCACTATCAGTAGGAATAAACAATCTCCATTGAAATATCAAAAATCTATTCTCCTGGGGCTCCTGGGTGGCTCAGTGGGTTAAGTGTCCGACTTGGGCTCAGATCATGATCTCACAGTTCGTGAGTTCGAGCCCCTTATCAGGCTCTGTGCTGACAGCTCAGAGCCTGGAGCCTGCTTCAGACTTGGATTCTGTATCTCCCTCTTTCTCTGCCCCTCCCCTGCTGGCACTTTGTCTCTCTCTCTTTCTCTCTCTCTTTCTCTCTCACAAAAATGAATAAATGTTAAAAAAAAAAAAAAAAAAAAAAAGGTCTGTTCTCCTTTCAGAATCACAGTCACAATCAGGACTAACCTTTTATTTCTGATTTCACTCCACTCAGAAGTGCCTATTACGCATTATGCTTTGCCTTTCAGGAGGTGCTGAGGGAAATTTACTCAAATGTTTAAAACTGAGAAGTGTTGAAAATATAAAGAAGTTGTAAAACTCTTGTTTTAGCTGGATCCACCACCCTACATCCCACTTTTAAGAAGACTAAAGTTGGGGCGCCTGGCTGGCTCAGTTGGAAGAGCGTGCAAATCTTGACCTTGGGGTCGTGAGTTCAAGCCCTATGTTGGGAGTAGAGATGACTTCAAAAACAAAAAAACTGAAGAACCTGCAAAAGTCTTACACTGTTGTTTTTAGTTGGACTTCCTCCCCACTTGTCACCTAGAGAAGCACTCAAAATCCAAATTCCTAAGGAATACTGAAAATGGGATAGAAAACAAAGACGCCGACCTGGAAATAAAAGTTGGTAATAGCATTTGGGTTACTTAGAGTGTAAGTCAGCACCAGAAATGTAGTGTGATGTATAAAAGCATACCCCAGGGGCGCTTCGGTGTGGCTCAGTGGGTTGAGCGTCTGACTTTGGCTCAGGTCATGATCTCATGGTTTGGGAGTTCAGCCCTGCATCGGGCTCTATGCTGACAGTGCAGAGCTGGGAGCCTGCTTCAAGTTCTGTGCCTCCCCCTCCCTCCCTGCCCGTCCCCTGCTCACGCTCTCTCTGTCCCTCTCTCTCTCTCTCAAAAATGAATTATACATCACACTACATTTCTGGTGCTGACTTATACTCTAAGTAACCCAAATGCTGTTACCATCACAGGGCTCGAACTCACAGACACGAGATCATGACCTGGTGTCTTCAGGTGTGGTGACGGGAACGTCAGTGCCAGTTGCTTGGTAGACACTGGTGTCTGCTGAGCTAATATGCAATAAGGGCAAAGGTCTAGAGAGAGATTCAACAAAGGGCTAAGTTCCAAAAAAAGGACCCTGGAAAAAAATCTTGTTCTTTTACACATTTCTTGGCTTGTAAGGATCCGTCAAACTTTTTTTTCTGGGATCCATTCCTGCCCCAGTTTAAAACACACCGTTTTTTCACTGGAAAAAAATTTCAGTTTGTACAAAATAAAACATTTTTTAATTCGTACAAGCAAACGTGACCTAGGCCATTGCTTTGGGAGGCAGCTTGTTAATCACCACCAAGTCCCACAGATTGCCACTGAGATTCCCCCATGCTGAGTTTAGTGGATACCGGTTACTTTGTTCCTCTGTGAATGTAACTTCTTATGAAGGGGGAGGGGCAGGAGGGTGTGGGGAGTCTGTGCTTAAAAATTACCAAGTGTTACAATAGGTTAGAGTTTCTGAAGCTTAAAACTCTTTCTTTAGAAAGAACATCTATTAATACAGTTTCTAGTTATGAGGGCTAAGGTCTAAAGGACAAACCAAAGGAATGACAGGGGAAGGGGATTTAGGGCTAACAGGTGGTCCCCAGACATATTGGCTGGAATAGAGTTCACAGCCAAAGTGTCATATGTGGGTGTTACTGTGTTTTCCTCATCCATGCTCTCTGTAGGGAGTCATTCTGGAACATGCATAGTTCTAGCTATGGCCATAAGAAGTGACTTCAACAAGACCTTCAGAAGAATAGCCCGGCTCTTTTACTGGTTCCCCAAATCACTGACCTGCTCAAAGAATCGGAAATCCAAGTTGGTCTGGAGCCAAGGTAGAGGTAAGTTTTCTCAAGCTAATGCTTCATTACAGATACTTTTTTTCTGTTAGTAGTGTGGGGCCTCCCTCAACTATGGAGAAAAAAACAAAGCTCTTAAGGCATTATTTAACATGGTCATTTGAGAAAAAACAGAGAAAATGAAAGCGATTTGAAGGTGAGAGATTAAAAACCATGAACATTTCTGTAATTCCAATTTTATGCTTCGTAGGCATTTAAGTTCAGAAAAGTTTTCTAGAGAAAGGTGGAGAATGTTTAGCTTTAAAAAAAAGTAACAAAAATAGCTTTTATTTTCAATGAACCTTAATTTGCTTGTAGAATTAAAATCCTTCAGAACAAACAGAAAAGAATGATTAAATGAGTTTCTCCTTTTCCTAGAAAACTAAAAAGGTCAATGGACTTTATATTTCTTTGGTTTGGGTCAGTTTCTGCAGCATATTTTAGTCAGGTTTTGGGTTTTGTTTTTGTTTTATAGTCAGGTATTGATGTGAGATTTTAAAACACCTTAAATACACTACCACATAAAGCTCTGCATTTTCTTTATTTTTTTTAATGTTTATTTATTTTTGAGAGAGAGAGAGAGAGAGGGAGGGGCAGAGAGAGAGGGAGACGCAGAATGTGAAGCAGGCTCCAGGCTCTGAGCTGTCAGCACAGAGCCCAACACAGGGCTCGAACTCACAGACACGAGATCATGACCTGAGCCAAAGTCGGATGCTCAACCGACTGAGCCACCCAGGTGCCCCATAAAACTCTGCATTTTCTATTCAGCCCTGCCTGACTGGAGTTTAAAAGGGTCGTGGGGCGCCTGGGTGGCTCAGTCGGTTAAGTGTCTGACTTTGGCTCAGGTCACGATCCCATGGTTTGTGGGTTCGAGCCCCGCGTTGGTCTCTGTGCTGACAGTTCGGAGCCTGGAGCCTGATTCTGATTTTGTGTGTGTGTCTCTCTCTGCCCCTCCCCTGCTCATGCTCTGTCTCTCAAAAATAAATAAATGTAAAAACAAAAAAAAAAAAAATTTTTTTTAAATGGTCAGAGGAGGGGGTAGGGAATGAAGGGAGTAAGGAAGGGGTCCTGGTCTGGTGTCTGAAGCCAGAGCTGGCTTTCACCTTTGTCCTCTGGGACAGGAGGAGGGTCCAGCACAGCACCTAGAGCAAGGTAAGCAAACTCTCTTTATCAGGTTCCATCCTGCAACAGGATTACAGTTGCGATCACATGTTCTTTGACGCCCATATAGTTCTGTGTCTTATATGAGTACTTAACATTTTCCTCTTCACTGGTAGATTATCAAACAGAATCTGATGATACAGTCGATGATCTAGAAGCAGATCCTCTCTTATTATTTTTTTTTTTTCAAGTAAGCTCTACACCCGACATGGGGCTTGAACTCACCACCACTAGATCAAGACTTGCATGATGTACCCACTGAGCCAGCCAGGCACTCTCACATCTTCTTTTAACGAAAACAAATGACAGGGCACCTGGCTGGCTTGGTTGCTTAAGTGTCTGACTCTTGATTTCTGCTCAGGTTATGATCCCAGAGTCATGGGATCAAGCCTCTTGTCCGGCTCTGTGCTAATTGTGGAGCCTGCTTAAGATTCTTTCTCTCTTTCTCTCTCTCTGTCCCTTTCCCTCCCCCTCCCTCTCCTCCTCTCCCCTGCTCGCGCTTGCTCTCTCTCTAAAAACCAAAACCAGAAATGACTGTGATCTATAATCACGAAGGAAGGTATCTGATTAAGAAACTTACAAAATGTAAGGCCTAGTACATTTCAAGCATGTATTTTCCCTTGAATTAAGATTTTATTTTATTCTCTTTTACTGTCAAAATAAGTTAAAAGTCCCTCTGTTTGTATGTATATGTATGTGTGTGTATATATATATATATATATATATATATATATATATATAAAATCCTTCAGATATGGAACACCATAATTTGGATGTCAGAGCCCCCAGGGAACTTAGAAAAATCATCTTCTCCAATCCCCTCATTTTATTTTATTTTTTAATTCTATTTATTTTAAGTGATCTCTATACCAAATGTGGAGCTCAGACTCACGACCCTGACGTCAAGAGTCCCATGCTCTTCTGACTGAGCCAGCCAGGCATCCCTCCAATCCCTTCATTTTAAAGATGAGTAAATTACCTCCAAAAGGTTAAGTAACTTCACCTTCCAAAACTATTATATGGGAAGAACCAGAAGTTTATCCTACATTATATTATTGATCCAGCACTCCAAATTTCTGCACCACAGTGCTATGGGGTGTGTGCATCAGAGAATGTGAAGATATAAACCCTCACAGCATATTTTACAGATAGCCTTCATTAGTGGGTCATCTATCCTTGGGAAGTTTGGTTATTTATTTCCAAAGCAGAACTCGCTACTATCCTGTTTAGTTTGGAGATTAATAGCCTGTATCCAGAAATCATTTTACTTATGATCTGATAAAATACAGCCTTTTGATGAGATATTACCCCATCCTAAGGAGATTATTTAAATATATGCCTTACAGAATTACATCTCCTTAAAAGCAAGAATTATCTTCTGTCTCCGATACTTAAAACAGTATTTTGTGTAGTGGGCAGTTTAATAACTGTTTGTCCTATTGAATTGACATGAATACAGCCCTGTGGGATCTGAGTTAGATGAATTAAAAACGAAATAACTCATGGGGCGCCTGGGTGGCTCAGTTGGTTAAGTGTCCGACTCTTGATTTTAGCTCAGGTCATGATCTCGCACATATCTGATCTTCGTGGGTTCAAGCCCCACATCAGGCTCTGCACTGACAGTGTGGAGTCTGCTTTGGATTCTCTTTCTCACCCTCTCTCTCTGTTCCTCCCCGACTTGTGCACTCATGCTCTCTCTCAAGATAAATCGAAAAACTTAAAAAAAAAAAAAAGAATGAATTGACTCTTAGAAATAAGCTAATCCCTGGGATCTTTCCTCCAACCTTTTATGTAGACTGATGGATTGTGGCCGCCTACAAAAGATTGCTTAACATCAAGTCACCTCTTCAGGATTATACTCTTTCTGTCACTTATTGATATCTTATATTCTAAAGGTGCCACAGAAATAAGCCAAGGGTTCCTAACCAACTCCATATGAAAACTTAAATGGTCTCAAGGCAAGGCAAGACAAATGATTGATTTTTTAATTTTATTTTTCTTAAGTTTATTTTGAGAGAGACAGAGAGTGAGCAGAGGAGGGGCAGAGAGACAGGGAGAGAGAAACCCAAGCAGGCTCCGCACTATCATCTCGCAGCCCGAGGAAGGGCTTGAACCCACGAACTGTGACATCATGACCTGAGCCGAAATCAAGAGTCCGTCACTTAACCAACTGAGCCATCCAGGCACCCCTGATGGATCTTTTAGTACCAATAAGTGAAAGCTTTATCACCAGGTCACATTGGCAACCTCTCCTTTATTTCTTCTCTGTCTCCCCACCTTAGAAAGCAGTAAATTACACCAAAGTATGAACTAGGAAGAAGTGTAGAAAGTCAACAAATCTGAACTCAGTACATGTCGTAAGCACCTCACTAATGTACGGTCTGGAAGGGAAAGAACAGGGAGGGGCATGTGAGGAAATCCACACTCAGTGGCCTGGAACCATTTCTAATCCAGTTGAGAAACCTCAGCTATAAGTGGAAACTACCGAGCTCAGGAGCAGGGCTCAGAAGGCAAGAGCTGGGGACCTGGGCGTCAGACCTTGCTCCTGCTGCTGCTGCTGCGGCCCTGAGCAAGTCACTCGACCTCCCTGATGCACGATTTCTCATCTGCAAGATGTATGGATTGGACTTGATCTCAAAGACTCCTTCCAGTTTTCCAGCTTCGTAATGCCATGTCCCTAAGATACGGTAATATAGACGAAGAGCTGAATAGTTGCTGAAGAGAGCAAAAAAGGAGGAAGGATTCTTGAAATCAAACAGCATATCGCTGTTTGCCGATATCTGAGACTTTATGTAAAATCCTATTTAAGGAGCTACCACACCAAATGCACGCACGCTCTTTTTTAAAACAAATACGAGATCTAGACTCTCCATACGTAAGAAGGTGTGAGATGAATCACAGGGAAGGAGGGGCCCCAGGGGGGTCTTTTATACTAAAGACCTTCTCTGGTTCTCCCTCTCACCCCTTTTGCCCCAGGTTTTAGCGGTTAACTCATTGAAATTTGGTGACTGAACAAAAGTCTGTAGCTTCCTATAAGGAGGCAGATGTGAGCACATCTGGAATACCCAGAAAACCACCTCCCTCCCATGGAGAAGAGGACAAAGGGGAGAGCTGCTCACCAGATAGCATCCCATTTGTTGCCAGTGTTCCATGGTTCCCTGGAGCCCTGGTAAGGACACCCCCCAACCTTGCAAGCGGAAGAGCAAAGAGTAGGGTGTAACCTCCTGGTAGCATTTATTCTGTGCATCAAGACGACTTCACAAAATCAGCAAGGCCTGTCTTGTACTTAGTGGCCTATAAAAAGCAACCAATTGGGGTAACTGGGTGGCTCGGTCAGTTAAGCTTGATTTGACTCTTGATTTTGGCTCAGGTCATAATCTCGTAGTTCGTGAGTTCAAGCCCCACATTGGGCTCTGCACTGACAGTGCAGAGCCTGCTTGGGATTCTCTCTCTCTCTCCCTCTCTCTCTCCCTCTCTGTCTCAAAATAAATAAATAAACATTAAAAAAAGACAATGAAGACTACCCTGGCTCTGAGAGAGAACAAGCTGGACACAGATGTACAATTATCACTATCGAAGGCTGGTTATCTTTCCTCTGGGAGGAGAGAGGAGGAACTTTAGATGCAAAAATATATTTTTTTTCACACACACACGCAAGAAGAGTTCTTACAGATGATTTAAACAATAACTCGGGGGGCACCTGGGTGGCTCAGTTGGTTGGGCGTCCGACTTCAGCTCAGGTCATGATCTCACAGCTCCTGAGTTCGAGCCCCGCGTCGGGCTCTGTGCCAACAACTCGGAGCCTGGAACCTGCTTCAGATTCTGTGTCTCCCTCTCTCTCTGCCCCTCCCCTGCTCATGCTCTGTCTCTCTCTGTCTCAGAAATAAATAAAAACATCAAAAAAATTTTTTTAAAAAAATAAAAAATAAACAATAACTCAGGCCATACTAACAAAACACCAATAGTTATGACTCTCTGAAATGTGGAAGCTGAGGGTAAGAACCTGCTATCTTCAATGAAGTTGTCTCCCGTCTAGACAGCCGAGACATTCTTCCCTGCTGAGGCACCTCTCAAATGAATGACCTCATGCATGTCCACATTCCCCAAAGTGGCCACGACCATTCCAGGTGGTCCTCAGCGAAGTTATGTCAGGACGCAGTGTAAGTTTGCAGGAAGACAAGCCCATGAGAAAGTGGCTGATGGTGGATCAAAAGATACTGCTGCTGAGCATCTCAGCCCTCGACCCTAAAGAAGCCATCCTGACTGTTGACCTAACAATCAATAGCCTGCTGGCCGCCAGAATATGTGAAGAGAAGCTCTCTCCCAAAACAAATTTCTTATCCGCAGACAAGGCTGAGGAGCATTCTTCGGGTCACCCAACGTATAAGATGTTGGATAAGCAGAAAGAGAAAGGACAAGGTGTTAAAAGCCAGATCTTACCAGAAGGTACCAAAGTCTGTTAAAATCCTCAAATCTCGGGAAGTAAATAATAAACCCAATGCTGAAGAGCCTGAGACTGTTCAGAGTCTAGATTCAGTGCAAAGCTGATATAGTCAAGAGACAGACCTTGAGCAGGTGAGGCTCCGGGGTCTCAGGTATGCATGTTCTTACCGAGGCAAGGGTCCCACTAGAAGCAGCCAGGGTCTTGGGCAAATCTGAAGGACCTCCTACCTGTCCTAGTTCAATTGTCCTAGTTCAGTCAGTTTAGCCTCCTGGAGACAGACCCGTAAACCATGCGAGGAAGCCCTCACTCCAGAGCAATCATGGGATGTCTCCCCAAAAGAATGGTAGGTAGGGGCACCTGGGTGGCTCAGTCGGTTGAGCGTCCGACTTTGGCTCAGGTCATGATATCATGGTTCATGGGTTCAAGGCCCGCGTTGGGCTCTGGGCTGACAGCTCAGAGCCTGGATCTGCTTCAGATTCTGTGTCTCCCTCTCTCTCTGCCCCTCCCCCACTCTCACTCTGTCTCTCAAAAATGAATAAACATTAACAAAAAAAATTTTTAATAAAAAATTAAAAAAAGAACTGGTAGTACGAGATGGGGGAAATGATGGCGGTTAGGTCAAATGTAAATGAAACAGGGTTTTGATGGGCTCAAAGCAGGGCTATGCGTAAAAGGATCAGCATCAGGTCTGAATTGCAAAGTGGCCCAACTCCTGTGTCTTTGGAAACCACGGGTTAGATGAATATGGAATGTCATATTTAGAAAATCCTTATCTGCAGTTGTGTGCCTGGACTGGGAATCAAAGCTGCCATGTTGTGTCAAAGTGACTTAGACCCTCAAGTGACAAGTGTGATGTTTCATTCTTACGGATCTTACTTCAATCGGCAAAATTTCTCACAGTGCATGATTTGGGGGCTTTCTCAGGGAACATTATGACACTTTATAGCTGCATGTGAGAGAAACATTAGCATTATCTGTTTATTTTCCCAGACTGATGAATCGTAGGAGAGAGTTTAACTTTGTTTTTAATGTAAGTTTTTGTAGAAATGTTTCATTTTAATTTTTTTGAAATTTGTATTTTTGAGAGAGAGAGACAGAGAGAGAGCAAGTGGGGAAGGTGCAGAGAAAGAGGGAGACAAGAGGATCTGAAGCAGATTCCACACTGACAGCAGAGAGCCTGATGTGGGGCTTGAACTCATGAACCGCAAGATCATGACCTTAGCCAAGGTCAGACGCTTAACTGACTGAGCCACCCAGGTGCCCCGAGAGTTTAACTTTCTTAGTCCAAACTACTTTGTTCTTCCTATATTTTTCAATAGCCTCTCAATACAATTTTATTTATAATGAAACATTTTAGAGGTAACCTGTCACTTTCATATCCCACCCTTACCCCCAAGCCCCAGAGCACTCTTGTTCCCATATGGACATATTGCTCAACACTGGTTGAGCCTTTATCCTGGAAATTCCCTTTACCTCTTTCTTCAGTTGGATCCCCTACTTCATGAGTCCTATTTCTCTGTTCTTTGTTTACTCCTTCCTTTTAGTGGACAACATCTAGTAGCTTTCTGTAACAAGGGCTCATGAAAGGCATTTCATGTCTCATATGCAGAAATTCCCACAAGGAAGTGCTTTGGAACGGGTCCTTTTAAGGTTATTTATTTAACTTGGGCCACCTGGGTGGCTCAGTCACTTGAGCGTCTGACTTCAGCTCAGGTCATGATCTCTTGGTTCATGAGTTCAAGCTCTCCGGCTCCCTGCTCTCAGTGTGGAGCCCACTTTGGATCCTCTGGCTCCCCCTCTCTTTCTGCCCCTCCCCCACATGCACTCTCTGTCAAAAATAAAACATTAAAAAAAAAAAAAAAAAGATAATTAATTTAACCAGACACTGACTGGGCCTTTTCAAACCGGAAACCCGTGTCTTTCAGTTCTGGGAAATTTTCTTGCATTATTTCTTTGATAATTCCCTACCTTCTGAGTCTTCTATTCTCCTTAAGGTTACCATACCTCTTAGATTAATCCTCACTGACCCTTTCTCTCCCGGGCCACCTCTTTGACTTTTCATCCTGCATTATATCCTAGCAGCTGGTGTGGGCTCCAGGAGGATGGAAACTTGTTTTACTCCTTATCCCCAGTCCCTTCCCCAGGACCAAACAAGTTCTGGACAGTTACGTATAAACCTAACAAACTCTAGAGGGACCAGAATTACTTCTTTTCAGCTTTGGAAACTCTTAATTATATAATTTCTTAAGAAAAACAGAAATATTAGGAAATAAAAAGACTGAAAAGTGATGAACGTTGAAACAATGCAATGTAGCCTCTTCTGACTCACGGCATCTGGGTTAGGCTGCTGTTTGCTTTTGTGTACGCTGTGAAGAAAGACTTGGCTAAACATCATTTGAGAAGAACACAGCGGGGATGTTAAGCTGGTTCAGAGAGCCAACTTCTTCTAAGTACTTTATTATGTTATCTTTAACAAAGACCATGGCTGATTATGAAGTTAATGCTCATCAATTTCATTAAAAGGAACTGAGGGGTGCCTGGCTGGCTCGATACAGTGTGCAACTCTTGATCTCGAGGTTGTAAGTTCGAACCCCACATTGGATGCAGAGATTACTTAAAAATAAAATCTTAAAAAAACAAACAAACTGAAGTCTTACCTATTTCAGAAGCTGGCCATCAGAAAATTAGTTCTGGGCTGCCTGGGTGGCTCAGTCAGTTGAGTGTCCTACTCTTGATTTTGTCTCAGGTCACGATCCCGGGGTCCTGGGATCAAACCCCTTGTAGGGCTCCGTGCTGAGCGTGGAGCCTGCTTGAAATTCTCTCTCCTTCTCCCTCTCCCCCTCCCCTGCTTAAGCTTCTCTCTCTCTCTCTCTCTCTCTCTCTCTCTCTCAAAATAAATAAATAAACATTAAAAAAATATGTTAGTTCTTAGGGCAATAGAAATCAGAACAGCATTCGCCTGGCAAGAGATGAGGAGGACTGGACTACAAAGGGCCATGAGAGCTGATGGAAACGTGTCATATCTTCACTGGGGTGGTGGTTACATAGGTGTGGACCTCAAAACTTGCCCAACTGAAAACCGTGTTTCCCTGTCTGTAAACTATACTGCAAGGAAGTTAACCTAGATCTTTATGTCCTCTGAAAAGATTTCAGGTCAGAGCAACGTTGTGGGCGATGTTAGAACCAAACCACCCGGGCTCACCACCTTCCACGTGTGACCTTGGTCTAGTTCTCAGTCTCTCTCTAAGTTGGGGATAATAGCAGTACCTCCCTTGTAGGATTATTCATGAGGCTAGAGTGAGTTGATAGAAATAATGCCTTTAGGGGCGCCTGGCTGACTCAGAGAGAAGAGCATGTGACTCTTCATTTCGGCATTGTGAGTTTGAGCCCTGCATGGGGTGTGAGATCACATAATGCATTTACATCAGAAACTGGCACAAAAGTACTTAATAGGTGTTAGATTCAATGTCTGGTTGTAATGGTGCATTCAGAAAGGCTGCTAATTTTTGATCCTTTAAAGCAAAAAACAAAGAAAAATTGTGTTGTAGATTTCCGGACTGGAAGTCTAGATAGATGTGTTAAATATGAATGTGGTGTTTCAGGTCTCTGGTTTTCTGTTATTATTCCTGCCAGCTAAAAGAATATTGAGGTCGTTACTAAAAAGAGGACACTGGAAAAAAAAGAGAAACCAAATGATTGGTTGAAATAGGGGGTGTTGGGGCACCTGGGTGGCTCAGTCGGTTAAGCATCTGACTCTTGATCTCAGCTCAGGTCTTGATCTCAGAGTCGTGAGTTCAAGCCCTGTGTTAAGATCCGTGCTGGGCATGAAGCGTACTTTAAAAAAAAAAAGAAAGAAAATAGGGGGGTGTTAGTATAATCTCTGGAGAGTCTACAAATAAAGTCTTAGAATAGATGGATTTGAAATGTCTATGAGCCCAGCAACAAAAGCAACAATAGGCAAGTGGGACTACATTAAAGTAAAAAGTTTCTGCACAACAAACAATCACTAGAGTAAAAAAGACAATCTATGGAATGGGAGAAAACATTTGCAAACCATATGCCCCATAAGGAGTTAATTTCCAAAATATAAAAGGAACTCCTACAGCTCAATAACAAAAAAACCCCACTAACCCAATTTTCAAATGGGCAAAGGACTTGAACAGACATTTCTCCAAAGAAGACATACAAATGACCAACAGGTACACGTAAAGGTGCTTGATTGACATCACTCATTATCAGGGAAATGCAGATCAAAACCACAATGAGATACCGTCTCACAACTGTTAGGATGGGCGTTACCAGAGAGAAAAAACAAGTGTTGGTGAGGATGTGGAGACGTTGGAACCCTTATACTCTGTTGTGAATGCAAAATGTGCAACCACTATAGAAAATAGCGTGGAGATTTCTCAAAAAATTAAAATAGAACTACCATATGATGTAGCATTCCAAGTCTCGGTATTTATCCCTCCAAAAGTGAAATCAGGATCTCAAAGAGATGTTAACACTCCCGCACTCATTGCAACACTATTCTCAGTAGCCAGGATGGAGAAACAATCTAAATGTCCATTGACAGATGAATGGATTTTTTAAACTGTGGTACCTACATGCAATGAAATGTTATTTCACCTTTTAAAAAAAAAATTTTTTTTTCCTGAGAGAGAGAGAGAGAGAGTGTGCAAGTGGGGAAGGAGCAGAGAGAGAGAGGGAGACACAGAATCCAAAGCAGGCTCCAGGCGCTGAGCTGTGAGCACAGAGCCCAACACGAGGATCAAACTCACAAACCGTGAGATCATGACCTGAGTCAAGGTCGGACGCTTAACTGATCGAGCCACCCAGGCGCCCCGAAATGTTATTTCACCTTTAAAAAGAACGATATCCTGCAGTATGTGACAACATGGATGAACCTTGAGCATATTGTACGAAGTGAAATAAGGCAGTCACAGAAGGAGATTCATGGTTCCACTTCTGTGAGGTATCTAAAATAGTCAAAACTCAAAGACGCCAAGACCAGAATGGTGGTTGCCAGGGGCTTGGGGGAGAGAAAAAGTGGGAATTGCTCATCAATGGGCATAAAATTTCAGCTATGCAAGATGAATAAATTCCAGAGACCTGCTGTAAATTGTCCCTCTGGATAACAATACTGTATTGTACACTTACCTATTAAAAGGCTCTCATGTCAAATGTGTTTCTCACAATAAAATAAAAAAGATTTTTAGAGTTTATTTCAGTAATCTCTACCCTCAACGTGGGGCTCAAACTCATAACCCCGAGATCAAGAGTCGCACGTTCTACTGACTGAGCCAGCCAGGCACCCCTAAAATTAAAATAAGTAAATAAATAAATGTTGAAGAACCCAAAGGAGCCAGAGTCAGTCATTCTTTAGAATAAGTGGAGGTGGTGTCAAATGCCTAAATGTAGGGCTCCCAGTTGCAGCCTGCTGGTGAAAAAAGTCTACAAACAGGGAGCAGGTACGTGGACTGAGCAACATTCGCTGCGTTCGGCCAGAAACAGCCTGCGGGATCATCTGTAGACGTGTGCGGAAGATGGATACCTCCCCGGTGCAGGAGCTCCCCGGCCATGGCCCAAAACGATGCAGAGACTTTTGCCTCCTGCCTCACCCAAGGACGAGACCCAGGACCCGTTCCTTGCTGCCTCCAGTGCTGGGGACCAGCCCCCAGTAGTCATGCTCAACCGTGCCCCATGCTGGATACGTCACTCACACAGACAGGCAGGATTTGGGGGGTAGAGCGACAGGGAGCTGAGGAACGCACTTGGGTGGAGACACCTGTCCTCCACTCCTTGGACAGTGGCAGGAGACTGACATCCCTTCCGCGAGGCTCAGATTGGGGTCCCAACCAGAGGATGGCCTTTCTGGTTTTCCCTCACCTCCCTGCTGGCCCACATACCCCCCTTGAGCATGTCCTCGGTGTCAGGGGAGTGTACTCATAAGACAGAAACTCTGAAAATGGGTAAATCTGCTCGGGCCAAAATTAAAGTCCAAAAAGTCTTTTAATTTGGAAAGTCCAATCCTAATAATGTAATGCAGACAAATGACATGTGGGCCCTATAAGTGCACAAAGGGAGAAAAAGCAGTGTCCATGGATGTGGGAATTGTGGGTAATATTTTTCTTCCTTCCATGTGTCTTATGTTTCTGTTTTCCAAAGTTTCACCACTCTTTGGATCACGGCTCTGTGTCGGTGGCCTCTACTGCAACACCGCACATCTTATTCCCCGCCCCATTTTATTTTGACCAAAGAAGGAATCAAGGCTCAAAGCCTCAAAGAAGCTTAATACGTTGCCCAGATCCCTCAGCTGAAAAGTGCCAGAGGCAGGGGAAATGAATTTTGGCTTCAGCTATGCCTGAGTTTGAGCGCTCCCCCCACTTTCTTGGGCCTCTTCCCCCAAATGGTGGGAGCACAGGCCTTCCATTGTTGGGCTGATTCATCGCTAGAAGAGAGGAGGAATCTGTGAAATTATACAAAGCTCAGCTTGTGAAGCTTCAAAATTTTAATTTCACACTTACAAGTTCTTTGGAAACAGCAAACTTTTTTCGGAACACCAGGACGCGTAAAAGCAAATGCCTTTGGCAATGCATTGTGTTTCCTGTGACACGGTTTTCCAGATAGATCTGGCAAGTTCCAAGTAGAGCACCTTTGAAAATACCAAAAAGTCTGTGACAGGATAGATCTTCTCCAGGCTCCATACTATTCTTTCTTTCTTTTCTTTCTTCCTCTTCTTTCTTTCTTTCTTTCTTTCTTTCTTCTCTTTCCTTCTTCTTTCTTTCCTTCTTTCTTTCTTCTTTCCTTTTGTTTGAGAGCATATAAAATAAAAACAGCAATTGCAACAGAACTTCTGTTCTCCAGATGTCAACTCTATTATTTTCATCTCAGCTCCTGCTGGGGGACGTGGGGAGAAATTGGCACGACCTGTCTTCAGCTTCTTTTAGGCACCAAGGCACCAGCACCGTGGTGGGGCTGTGGTAGGGTGTGTTCAGTGCTGTTGATGAAATACGTGTTTTAACATTTTTTAATCCTCGTCCGAGCTCCTTCTCCTCCTCCCCGCAAGCCCAGCACGCGCACAAAAGAGCACAAACATTTATGCACACATGCGTACAGCATCTAATTAAGTCTCTTGTCAAGAGCACTTTTAGGTTTGGCCACCATCAGATGGTTTGGATGATCTGCCTTCTCAGACTTTGTGCCAAGGGAACGGAGAATGCATTGGTGAGAAGGCTGTGACAGCCGGGTACCAGGAGTGCCAATCCAAGGCGTTAAGTGACTGGCAGTCTCCCCATTCCTGCCCCCAAAATTATCTTCTTGGCTGTGATCTCCAGAGCCATCCACATACCTGGTTTTTGCTAAAGAGGCTGGGAGTACAGAAGTTTCTCTGCACTGGCAGGGGTTTAAGATGTAAGAAAGCGTACAACCTGATAATCTGGTTCCCTGCAAAGTGGGGAAAGGATATGGTCCCCTCCATTCCTTCCTCCTCACTGTTCTGGGCTGCTGAGCCCCTCTGGGAATCCAGAAACCGAGCGTTGCTTCTAAACCCTCTACATTCCCCAAACCCGGGGTGTCAACATGGCAATGGCACAGTGCCGACTGATTTCTGGGCAAAGGAAGATGCCGCCCTATTCTTTTTCTGAAGTTCCATCTCTGCTCATTTGCTCAAAAGAATGGGCTTCCTTGTACAGGCGTCGCCTCATGGATAAAGAGGTTCCCTAAGGTTCCAAAGGGCTCCCTCCTTGCCCCACAAATCCACCAGCCTGCAGCAGGAGCTCTCTGTGAAGACCAGCTCCCACATTTGCAAATGATCCAGAGTCGCTTGTGGACTAAGACCAAAGACCCTGAACTCTGGGATGGCTTCAGGAAGGAGAAGACCAGCCAATGGTAACAAGGACAAACATTTTTAACACGGTGGTCCTCGCCGTCTCGGGCCGATCACTTGACCCACAGCCCAGTTGCTGAGCTGATCAGGTGACCGTTTCAGGAAGGACTGGAGGATTGGTGGTGGGGAAGGAGGCCCCAAGTCCCACCGGATGTTGAAAGAGACACAACGCTGTCATTCGCCAGCTAGTCCTCTTGCTGTCAATCATCCTTCCTTCCTTCCTTCCTTCAGGCCCCAAGCTTCCCCCAGAGTGACGTGCCAAAAATACGAGTGGGCTCGCATCATTCTCACGCTGCACTCTGTTCTGTGGCTCCTCACAGCTTTGGTTCCTGGCTGTTGTTTTACTTCCAGGCCATTCTCATACAAGACACGCTCCCAGAACAACTCTCAGTACACTTGGTAATGGCAAGGTGGAGGGGTCTAAAGAGAGCACCCACGTGTCAGCTGAGAACCACTGACTTTTTTTTTTAATTTTATTTTTAATTTTTTTTTAATTTACATCCAAATCAGTTAGCATATAGTGCAACAGTGATTTCAGGAGTAGATTCCTTAGTGCCCCTTATTGGCCCATCCCCCCTCCCACAGCCCCTCCAGCAACCCTCTGTTGTCTATATTTAAGAGTCTCTTATGTTTTGTCCTCCTCCCTGTTTTTATATTATTTTTGCTTCCCTTCCCTTATGTTCATCTGTTTTGTCTCTTAAAGTCCTCATATGAGTGAAGTCATATGATTTTTGTCTTTCTCTGACTGACTAATTTCACTTAGCATAATACCCTCCATTTCCATCCATGTAGTTGCAAATGGCAAGATTTCATTCTTTTTGATTGCTGAGTAATACTCCATTGTGTGTGTGTGTGTGTGTGTGTGTGCGCACACCACATCTTCTTTATCCGTTCATCCATCGATGGACATTTGGGCTCTTTCCATACTTTGGCTATTGTTGATAGCGCTGCTATAAACATGGGGGTGCACGTGTCCCTTCGAAACAGCATATATCCCTTGGATAAATACCTAGTGGTGCAATTGCTGGGTCAGAGGGTAGTTCTATTTTTAGTTTTTTGAGGAACCTCCATACTGTTTTCCAGAGTGGCTGTACCAGGTTGCATTCCCACCAACAATGCAAAAGAGATCCTCTTTCTCCACATCCTCGCCAATATCTGTTGTTGCCTGAGTTGTTAATGTTAGCCATTCTGACAGGGGTAAGTGGTTTTGATTTGTATTTCCCTGATGATGAGTGATGTTGAGCATTTTTTCATGTGTCGGTTGGCCATGTGGATGTCTTTCTTGGAGAAGTGTCTATTCATGTCTTTTGCCCATTTCTTCACTGGATTATTTGTTTTTTGGGTGTTGAGTTTGTAAGTTCTTTATAGATTTTGGATACTAACCCTTTGTCTGATGTGTCATTTGCAAATATCTTCTCCCATTTTGTTGGTTGCCTTTTGGTTTTGCTGATTGTTTCCTTCACTGTGCAGAAGCTTTTTATTCTGATGAGGTCCCAGTAGTTCATTTTTGCTTCTGTTTCCCTTGCCTCCGGAGACATGTTGAGTAAGAAGTTGCTGTGGCCAAGATCCAAGAGGTTTTTGCCTGCCTTCTCCTCAAGGATTTTGATGGCTTCCTGTCTTACATTGAGATCTTTCATCCATTTCGAGTTTATTTTTGTGTATGGTGTAAGAAAGTGGTCCAGGTTCATTCTTCTGCAGGTCGCTGTCCAGTTTTCCCAGCACCACTTGCTGAAGAGACTGTCTTTATTCCATTGGATATTCTTTCCTGCTTTGTCAAAGGTTAGTTGGCCATACGTTTGTGGGTCCATTTCTGGGTTCTCTATTCTGTTCCATTGATCGGAGTGTCTGTTCTTGTGCCAGTACCATACTGTCTTGATGATTATAGCTTTGTAGTATAGCTTGAAGTCTGGGATTCTGACGCCTCCTGCTTTGGTTTTCTTTTTCAAGATCGCTTTGGCTATTCAGGGTCTTTTCTGGTTCCATACAAATTTAGGATTATTTGTTCTAGCTCTGTGAAGAATACTGGTGTTACTTTGATAGGGATTGCATTGAATATGTAGATTGGTTTGGGTAGTATTGACATTTTAACAATCTTTGGAGAACCACTGACTTTTAACACGCAAACCCTTTTGTGGCATTAAAGGCCCACGCCACCCAGCCCATGTGGCCAATCTCATCTCCCCACCCTCCTTGCACCCCCTCCTCTGCAATAACTACATCAGCATCCATATCGTGCTGGTCCAAAGCTCCTATGCTTATGGGAATCCAGGCATGACTTAAACAAAAAGTGTCAAGTGTAAGAAAAATGGAAAATACTGAGCACTATGCAAGCTGAAGAGCTCTTGTTCTGGCTTCATCCTTCCCATCGTTAGGCATCAGATGTTAGAGTTCTGAAAGTGTTTTCATTCATTTGCTCATCAAGCACACTCCATCCCTATTTGAAAATGCTTGCACTCCTCTTGCAGTATTTGCTACCATCCCGTACTTTGCAAGGTTGCTATTTGTGCTCATTGTTTATCTATTTTCTGCACCTGTGCCTCTGAGGGGGCCTGTAACCAGAAGGTCACGTCCTTCTTTTCAGAAGCTCTGAAGGCATTGTCACTTCTTTTTTTTTTTAATTATTAATGCATTTTTAAATTTTTTTTAACATTTATTTATTTTTGAGACAGAGAGAGCGCGAGCATGAACAGGGGAGGGTCAGAGAAAGAGGGAGACACAGAATCTGAAACAGGCTCCAGGCTCCAAGCTGTCAGCACAGAGCCCGACGTGGGGCTCGAACCCACAGACCGCAAGATCGTGACCTGAGCCGAAGTCAGACGCCCAACTGACTGAGCCACCCAGGCACCCCTATTAATGCATTTTTTAAAGTTTACTTATTTATTTTGAGAGAGAGAGAGAGGGAGAGAGCAAATCCCAAGCAGGCTCCGCACTGTCAGCACAGAGCCTGACACAGGGCCCGAACCCACGAGCCAAAATCAAGAGTCGGCTGCTTAACGGACTGAGCCACCCCGGCGTCCCCTTCCCCTCTCAGTGTTTAGCAGGCCTGACGAGCAAAGCTATGCCTGGGGCACAAGCATCTCTTTTGCTCATTGCCGCTTTGGAAAAGTCACACGCTGTTCTTCCATTTCTTCTTCAGCCGTTGTAAGCCCCATCTAGCCAGCCTCCTTGTGATCCCAATGATCCCGGCTGCGGGACGGGGGAGGGGCTGGCAGGTGGCAGTGGTGAGCGTGGGTGAGATTCTGCAGACCCGTCATATGTTTGCTCCACACCGAACTTTTTCAAAGCCTACCTTCCTACTGTCCTCCTCTTTGGAGTTCCTTTTATTACTGGTAGGTGATCAGGGACATAGAGATCTGCTGTCAGAACAGCCTTGAGAATAAAGATCAGCTGGTCCCTCGCGGCTGCTGTGATGTGTGTCAAAGGAACAGTTGAAAGAGACCCGATGTCCGATGTCCGCTCATTGCTTCTGTCCCTCAGGCTGAGAAAGGCCTCAAGTGCGAGAGGCGAGCCAGGTGAGCCCAGGTCCCGACAGTGACGCATTCTTCTAATTATTCCTAGGATTGCGGCCGTTTCTCAACATGAGACCGTAGGTCCACCTGCTTCAGAACCACCTGGGCTGAGTGTTAAAGCCCGGCATCCCCACACCCCTCTGATCTGACACCCAGAATTTATGGAGGAAGGGCTGAGAATCTGCGGTTTTAACAAGCTCCTCAGACGATGCTCTTGCTGGCCTCAGTGGGGACCCCCTGAGCCATTGAACCCCATCTTTGTGTCTTGGTGAGTCCTTCGCACTTGTCCAAGGTTGTCAGCAGACCACGAGGACTAGGAACGTGGCTCTGCCTCATACTGGCAGGTGACGGTAAGAAAGCAACTTACTTTCTCTGTGCCCCAGGGTCCTCTTCTATTGAACAGAGATGATGACTCCTGGGTAGCTCAGTAGGTTAAGCAACCGACTCTTGATATTGGCTCAGGTCATGATCTTGAAGTTCATGAGATCAAGGCCCGCGTCGGGCTCTGTCCTGACAGTAGGCAGTCTTCTTGGAATTCTCTCTCTCTCTCTCTCTCTCTCTCCCTCCCTCTCTCTGCCCTCCCCTGCTCATGCCCTCTCTCTCTGTCTCTCAAAATAAATAAATAAACCCTTAAAATAATTAAAATATAATGACAGCAATAATCACATAGGATTGTTTAAAAAATGTTTTTAATTACTTGACGGTGCCTGGTTGGCTCAGTCTGTAGGGCATGCAACTCTTAATCTCAGGGTCAAGAGTTCAAGCCCCACGTTGGTCATGGAGCCTACTTTAAAAAAAAAAAAAATGCATATTAAGTGCAAGGTTCTTGGCACATAGTAAATGTTCAGCAAATGGCAACTCTCATTTTCCAGCCCAGCGTTTCCCAAACATCAGTCATTCACAGGCAAAGTCACATTTTTTGCCATGCCTGCATAACCCTCCACTAGAATGTACTTAATGTTTGTTACAAAATAACTGGTCCTTTTTATTTAGCATCATCCTTAGAAGTGAGACCTGGGAAACGATTGATGTGATGTACTGTATTTTTTACATATTAAAATTAATACATAACTACTGAAAATCTGAAATATTTGTTTTAGGTACTGCAATGGTATGTCCACCACCAGCAGAAAACACTGTTTTAATCCAACTTCAGCTCAGGAAACTGAGACTCAGAGACGTTAAGTGGATTTTTCAAGGTCACACAGGGAATTGTTGGAAAAGCCAGAAATGGAGGACGCATAACTAGGGAAGTGCTCTACTCCACATCAGCCTGCTGGTTTTACAGTGTTCTTAAATTTTTTTACATGTTTACTTATTTTTGAGAGAGAGAGACAGAGTGTGAGTGGGGGAAGGGCAGAGAGAGAGGGGAGCACAGAATCTGAAGCAGGCTCCAGGCTCCAAGCTGTCAGCACAGAGCCTGACATGGGGCTCAAACCCACGAACCACAAGATTGTGATCTGGGCTGAAGCAGGACGCTCAGCTGACTGAGCCACCCAGGTGCCCCTATAATGTTTTTAAACGACACATCGAGGAGTGCCTGCCTGGCTCAGTCATTAGAGCATGCAACTCTTGATCCCAGGGTTGTGAGTTCAAGACCCATGCTGGGCATAGAGCTTACTTAAATTTACAAAAGGGGGGCAGCTGGGTGACTCAGTTGGCTAAGTGTCAGGTCATGATCTCATGATCCGTGAGTTCGAGCCCCACCGTCAGGCTCTGTGCTGACAGCTCAGAGCCTGTTTGATATTTTCTCTCTCTCTCTCCTAAAAATAAATAAATAAGCATAAAAAAGAAAAAAAAAAAAAAAAAGACAGTCCTGAAAAGATCCCTGGGCCTCAAGTGTGGTGGTGACCTCTCATTCCATGCCCCCCTCTCCCCCAAGCCTATCACCCTGCTCTCAAGGCTCTCACCTCTGCCTAACCTTGGGGGAACCTCTTAGACCTTCTGAAAAGGATGTCAGCCTGACCTAGGACTAGCCTCTGACTCCCAGAGCAGTGGTCCCCTCCCCCAGGTGCAATAAGAAGCCTCAGAGCTTGTGTCTGGGGGGAGGGGGGGGAGGCTAGGGGTCAAGACCTGGCCTCTGACCCCGCCTGCAGCAGCCCCTGAAGCCCAGTCCATCTGGCCAAGAGAAGGACAAGGAGGGCCCAGAGTGCCTTCTCAGGGACTTCTCTTGTGGACTCTCGCTAACATTTACATTCCAGCCCGGAATATAAACTGGCCACGGGCTATGTCCACGTGTCTGGAAGGAAATACACCCTTTCGTAGAGATCCAAACACACACACAAAGAACTCATATTGAAATGTACTGAAAGGGAACATTCTTTTGCAAGTCCAATGTTAGCAAATGGAAGCAACATTTATATATTAAATTGGCTACAAACATTCCCGCCCTTCAGCATTAGGCAGAAGAGGAAGTTGAAGGCATTGGTTCACCTCGTTTCATCCCTGTCTGCGCTTGCACTGGGCACTTTGCACGGGTGGCTCGGCACCTGGGACAGGTGAGGCCGAGCAGCGGAGCCCTGGGGGCACCGCCTCGTGACACCCTGCATGACTGTGACTCCCGACGACTAGTAATGCCACAGAGGGAGTCCCCCTGCCGCGAGAGCAGCTACAGGCACAGGCATCAGTGTCGGATGGGCCTGGATTCTAAGGCCCCTCACCGCTCACAGGTTTGACCTCCAACAAATCACTTAGCCTTTCAGAACCGCAGTCCCCTCGTCTATAACACGCTCATAGGGTGGCCAGAAAAATTAAGTACTTTCTAGAGAAAGTGCTTAGTGCAGCAGGGATGCTTTTTTTTTTTTTTAATTTTTTTAAAGTTTATTTATTTTGAGAGAGACAGAGCGAGCGAGCAGGAGAGGTGCAAAGAGTAAGAGAGAGAATCCCAAGCAGGCTCCACACTGTCAGCACAGAGCCCGACGTGGGGCTTGAACCCACGAACCGTGAAATTATGATCTGAGCTGAAATCAAGAGTCAGATGCTGAACCGACTGAGCCACTCAGGTGCCCTCCCCACGTTTTTTTAAAGTTTATTTATTTATTCAGGGGTGGGGGGATGACTTTTATTTTTTTTTTCATTGTGCATTTTCCTAGACTGAATAATCATATGCAGTGAAATACAATTAGTTTTTTTTAATATTTTATTTATTTTTGAGAGAGACAGAGACAGAGAGAGAGCAGGAGAGGGGAAAAGAGAGAGGGAGACACAGAATCCAAAGCAGGCTCCAGGCTCCGAACTGTCAGCACACAGCCCAGTACGGGTCTTGAACCCACGAACCGTGAGATCATGACCTGAGCTGAAGTAAGATGCTCAACCAACTGAGCCATCCAGGTGCCCCTGCAATTAGCTTTTAATCCATAGTTTAAAAAGAATAGGGGATAGAAAACCTGCTACACTGATTCGATCTTAAATGCCCCTTCTAATCATATGAGTCCATAATTCTATGCATATTTAATATAAAAAGCAATTAATTTCCAAAGAGCCAAATTTCCAGGAAATAAAATTAGACACCCCATCAAACTAATTATTAGTTCCTTGCAGGGGTTAATTCTACAGGTGTAGTACATACCTGATTTTCTTTGAGGAAACACTCCCTATATGCAATTGATCCGTGGATAGACTCATGACTCAACCCTGGTCAATGAGCATTTTCTAACATCTAGCCATAGACATATAAGCCCATCCATCCTGGAACTCTTAGGAAAAGGAAGCACTCTGCTAGACATAGCCCATGACTTACTGATAGTCATCTTGCCACCATGAGAAAAGACCTTCCTAAAGAAGGAGCCATCACAGAGGGAGAAAAGAGAAGAAAGATGGAAGTAGATCAAGAGCCAATGAGCTTGTTTGGGCTCCTGGATCCAGCCATACCTGAATGGAGCTTTTCCTTGAACTTATCCATCTGTGATAAATAAATTCCTTTATTGGCTTAAGTCAGTTTGAGACAGGTTTCTTATTACTTGTAATCAAAATATCCTCACCAATAAAATAGGCAATATCATTTTCTTGCAAAAATACAAGGAAACCTAACCCAACGTATTCGCCCAACTTATTCCCATGGCAAGCAGAGAAGAGATAGATCTCAAGAGACTCAATCTCGGATCTTGTGGCGATCCACCTTGATGAGATGTTTCCCCTCAAGTACTGTGCATCTACCCTGCTACCTGGGACCCTATATTCTTTTCTACCAATCTACTCTCATCTCAGAAAACCTTGACCCCATAACCTTGGGAGTCCCCATAGTCAAGATATTGAACATATCCATCACTTCCCAAAACTTCCACAAGCCCCTTTATAATCCTTGCCTTTCACCCTTCCTGCCTCCTCCCCCCACATAACCCCTGATCTGCTTTCTGTTGCTATAGATTATTTTGCATTTCTGGAAAATTATATAAATGGAATCACAGAATACATACTCTTTTTTGTCTGGCTTCTTTTATTCAGTATAATTATCTTAAGGGGCGCCTGGGTGGCTCAGTCAGTTAAGTGTCCAATTTTGGCTCAGGTCACGATCTCACAGTTTGTGAATTCGAGCCCCGCATCCTCTGCACTGACAATGCAGAGCCCGCTTCAGATTCTCAGTCTCGCTCTCTCTCTGCCCCTACCCCGCTCATGCTCACCCTCGAGGGTGCGCCCTCTCTCTCAAAAAGAAATAAATAAGCAAACACTTAAAAAATTAATCCACATTGTTGTGTATATCAAAATAGTTCAGGAGAGCCTGGGTGCCTCAGTCGGTTAACCGTCCGACTTTGGCTCAGGTCGTGATCTCACCGTTCGTGGGTTTGAGCCCCACATCAGGTTCTGTGCTGACAGCTTGGAGCCTCGATCCTGCTTTGGATTCTGTCTCCCTCTCTCTCTGCCCCTCTCCCGCTTGTGCTCTGTCTCTCACTGTCTCTCAAAAATGAATACACATTTAAAAAAATAGTTCGTTTTTTTTAATTGCTGAATAGTGTTTCATTATGTTACAGATGGAATTGTCCATTCCCCTGTTGATAGACATTTGGATTGTTTCTAGTTTGGGGTTATTAAAAATAGAGCTGCTTGGGGCACCCAGCTGGCTCAGTTGGTAGGAACACCTGACTCTTGATCTTGGGGTCACGAGTCCAAGCCCCACACTGAGGGTAGAGATCCCTTTAAAAAAAAAAAAGGAACTGCTATAAATATTTGTGTACAAGTCTTTGCATAAACCTACGCTTTCCCTTCTCTTGGATAAAGACACAGGAGTGGAATGGCTGGGTCATGTGGCAGATGCGTACTAACCTGTCACAAGAAACTGCAGGGTACCCAGCCACACTGCACAGAGGAGTTCTGTTTGCTCTTCTCCAACACGTGCCATGGTCACTTCCATCTCAGCCATTTTAAGTGCATAGCAGTATCACATTGTGGTTTTAATTTACATTTCTCTAATGACTAATAATGTTGAGCATCTTTTCATGTCCCTATTTGCCATCTATGTCTTTTTTTTAATTTTTTTTTTTAATGTTTACTTATTGAGAGACAGAGAGACAGAGCATGAGCATGGGAGGGGCAGAGAGAAGGGGAGACACAGAATCCGAAGCAGGCTCCGGGCTCCGAGCTGTCAGCACAGAGCCTGACGCGGGGCTCGAACTCACGAACCGCGAGATCATGACCTGAGCCGAAGTCGGATGCTTAACCGACTAAGCCACCCAGGCGCCCCGTGTGCCTCTTTTTTTTGATGAAGTCTGTTCATATCGTTTACCTATTGTTTTAAGTTTATTTATTTATTTTCGAGAAAGAGAGAGAGAACAAGACACAGGCAAACAGAGGATCTAAAGCAGGCTCTGTGCTCTCAGCACAGAACCTGATGTGGGGCTTGAACTCACAAACCTTGAGATATGACCTGAGCCAAAGTTGGATGCTTAACTGACTGAGCCACCCAAGAACCCCTCTTTGGCCTATTTTTTAATTGATTGTTTACTTTCTGGTTCTAAGTTCTGAGATTCATTATGTTTTTGTAGCAGTTATGTTATTTGCAAATATTTCAGCCTGTGATTTGTCTTTTCATTCTCTAAGCAGTGTCATTGGAAGGGAAATTCTTAATTTTGATGAAAGCCATCTTACCAACCTTTTCTTTTATCAATTATACTTTTGGCATCTTCTCTAAGAAATCTTTGCCTAACCCAATGTCACAAAGATTTCCTCCTGTTTCTTTCAAGAACTTTCATGGCTTTGGGTTTTGCATTTAGATCTATGGTCCATTTTGAATTAATTCTTGTATATGGTGAGGGGTATGAATTGAAATTTATTTTAAACAAAACATTAAAAAAAAAAACAAAACCTTTAGGAGCACCTGGGTGGCTCAGTCAATTAAGCGTCCGACTCCTGATTTCAGCTCGGGTCATGATCTCACAGTTCATGGGTTCAAGCCCTGCGTTGGGCTCTGTGCTGGCAGCTCAAAGCCTGCTTGGGATTCTCTCTCCCTGTCTCTCTGCCCCTCCCCCACTCTCTCTCTTTCTCAAAAATAAATAAAACATACATACATACATACATACATACATAGAATATTCAAAAAAGGGGTGCCTGGGTGGCTCTGTTGGTTGAGCATCTGATTCTTGATTTCAGCTCAGGTCATGATCCCAGGGGCATAGGATCAAACCCTGCATTGGGCTCTGCACTAAACATGAAACCTGCTTGGGATTCTCTCTCTCTCTCTCTCTCTCTCTCTCTCTCTCTCTCTCTCTCTCTCTCTCCCCCCCCACCCCGCCCTCTGCCCCTCTCTCCTGCTCATGCTGTCTTTCTCTGTCTCTAAAAGTAAAAATACATATATGCAAAAAAGCAGATGAATATCCAATTGTCCCAGTGCCATTTGTTAAAAAGAGCATCCTTCCTCCCTGATTGCCTTTGTATCTTTGTCAAAAATTACTCGATAAGGAAAGTGTGGGTTTATTTCTAGACTCTCTAGTCTACCTGAATATTGTTTTTTAAATTTGCTTTATTGTGAGGGGCACCCAGGTGGTTCAGTCGGTTAAATGTCTGACTCTTGATTTCACCTCAGGTCATGATCTCACGGTTGGTGAGATCGAGCCCCACATCGGGCTCTGTGCTGGCAGCACGGAGCCTGCTTGGGATTCTCTCTCTCCCTCTCTTTGAGCACGTATGCTCTCTTTCTCAAAATAAATAAATAAACTTAAAATTTGTTTATTTTGTTTTGTTGTGGTAAAAATATGTATGTAACTGAAAATTAACCAGATTAAAATACACAATTCAAAAAAAAATACAATTCAGTGACATTGATTATATTCACAATGTTCTTCAATCACCATGATTTTTTCCAAAATGAATTCTTTTAATCTTTTTTCTTTAAAAAATACAAAAAAAGGGGCACCTGGGTGGCTCAGTCGGTTAAGTGTCCTACTTCGGCTCAGGTCATGATCTCATGGTTCGTGAGTTCAAGCCCCGCATCGGGCTCTGTGCTGACAGCTTGGAGCTTGGAGCCTGCTTCACATTCTGTGTCTCCCTCTCTCTCTGCCTCTTCCCTGCTCATGCTCTGTCTCTCTCTGTCTCAAAAATAAATAAACATTAAAAAAAATTGTTTAAATACAAAAAAAAAAACCCTGAGAATTTAGAATAGCCTTCTATCACACCCCTAGTGTTGTTTTCATATGAAAACATAATGCCAACGCTCCAGAAAGATGAACATATTTAGCCTGTAGCCTCGTGTGGATTCCACACGGCATCCCTCCATCCCTAGGTTGTTCAAATTCCCACTTGAGAACCTTGGAGGAAAGTAGAAGTTAGAGACCTTACAGGTGACTTTGAAGCCCCTTCATTTTACAGGCGTGAAAGCTGAGAGCTCTGATCCTGTGCTCGTGAATGACAAGGCCAGCTGAGAAATAAGAAATGCTATTTTTGTGCCATGAAGGGTTTGCACCAAATCCCGGTACCTCCCTCCATGAGACCTGGCTTTGGTGAGGCCATTGCTCTCCCTCTCAGGACACCACAGTAGTGAAGCCATGCGACCCTCCTTAGAGGGTCGACTTGAGAGTTCAACCAAGGCACAGGAGTGCCCCAAAGTCAACAGAAGAAGGGATGGTCAGGAATAGAAAAGAGCTCCCCGTGGGACTTCTGACCACCAGGATGTGGCCACTGAGGCAGAATGCTTGGAAAGAGTTCTCACAAGAGGCAAGGATGATACCGATCAGCAATTCCTGCCCTCAGGATGGACTGCGAATTGTCACTACAAATAGAAAACAGTTCCGTTTACAGACTTGATTGAAGAATGCTAGTGAGCAGCCTTACTTCTCATTTCTGGCTATTATTTTAGTGCTCCCTGCCCCCAAACACCGGGAATTGTGCTCTGATTTATCATATGAAGTGGGGTTTCTTGGCAGTAGCTGTAAGCTACTACTCCAATCAGTCGCTAACCCTGCTCACAAATGCAAATTTTCCTCTTTTTTTTAACGTGCATTTAATTTTTTAGTAATCTCTCTCTTTTTTTAAATTTTTTGTTTAACATTTATTTATTTTTGAGACAGAGAGAGACAGAGCATGAACAGGGGAGGGGCAGAGAAAGAGAGGGAGACACAGAATCCGAAACAGGCTCCAGGCTCTGAGCTGTCAGCACAGAGCCCGACGCGGGGCTCGAATTCACGGACCGTGAGATCATGACCTGAGCCGAAGTCGGCCACTTAACCGACTAAGCCACCCAGGTGCCCCTAATTTTTTAGTAATCTCTACACCCAGTGTGGGGTTCAAACTCACGACCCCGAGATCAAGAGTCACATGCTCTTCTGACTGAGCCAGCCAGGTGCCCCCAAATGCAAATTTTCTTAACAAGAAAAGCACAGGGTTTCTTTTAAGAACAATCGTAATATCTATGGCTAACACTTACAGAGCACCTACTACGATGTCGGCCATTATTCCAAGCACTCTTCATATTTATTAGAACTCTGTGAGATGGGAACTATTGTTTTCCCTCATTTTCTAGAAGAAATGGAGGCACAGAGAGATCAAACAACTGGCCAAAGATCACCCAGCTCGCCTCAGCTGTGTCCAGAGGCCTTAACAGCTACATTACAGGCATCTCCAATCAACACTGTGGTCTGGAGATGCTCCCTTGACCTCTCTAATGTGATTTACAGATACGCTTGTGAACGTTTGACAGCCTTGATGAGCAGAACGGCTGAGCGTGCTGGTGGCCAGTTGGAAAGCACACGAAGCCAGGGACTGGAGGGACGCCCAGCCTCCTGGTGGGCTCTGAGTCACATAGGTCAGCCAGGGCTGGCCGGCTCAGCCTGTCACCCTCAGCTGTCTCTCTTGTGTTGCACGGAGGAGCCGGGGCTCAGAGATGGGAACTGCCATTTATAAGCTCTCTGGCAAAATCAGCTTCCAGGTGAAGAAAACCCACATGCCCGGTAGGTCGTGTTTGCTTCTGAGTCTGATAGCACCTGGGCTGCCGGGAGGAGTAGGAACCTCCATGTTGGTTTGATTGTCTGTGCCTTTGATGTGATCGAAAGACCCAGCTGGCCTTCAGGGCTGGAGTAAATGCTTCAACACGGTCTGCTGTTTTGGTTTCTCATTCATCTGAGTTCGTTTATAAGCCAGTTCAGTTCGCAAGGAAGCTTTATTTCTTGTAAGCGAATGTGCTTTCAGAGTTAAACGAAGGATGGAGACCACAGAGCCATGCGGCTTCTTGCTATTACAGGACAGCTCAGTAGGTTTAATTTTCCATAACAGATGGAACATTAACTCCAGCATTATTTTGACCAGTTATAAATATCAAAGACATGTGTTTTGCAGTTCAGATTCTTCCTAAAAGGACTCAAGCCTTCTAAGCTTTAATCCACAGCTCCGAAAGCCTTCTTGAGAAGCAATGGAAAACGCATTCAGGCTTATGGCGCTGGAAGGAGCATTGTGGGGTGGGGGTGGGGGGTTCAGGTACAGTGGCACACCTGTGAATGCATGGGAGCTTTTGGGGTTCTGCCAGGCTCAAAGAGCGGGCAGATCCTGTTCTGTCCCCACCATAGTGTTACAGCATTCGCCACACTGTATTGTGAGTATCGCTTCTCTTACCCATTCCTCCCACTGAGGGCAGAGACTGAGTCTTCTCTTAACTAACAAGCCCTGGGATGAAGTAGGCACTTGCATTTTTTGCACGGACTTATGAATGTACACACACGCGTGGGGCGCCTGGGTGGCTCAGTCGGTTGAGCGTCTGACCTCGGCTCAGGTCATGATCTCGTGGTTTGTGGGTCCGAGCCCTGTATCGGGCTCCGTGCTGACCGTGTGGAGTCTGCCTGGGATTCTACCTCTTTTCCTCTTTCTCTCTGCCCTTCCCCCCACTTGCGCTTTCTCTCTCTCTCTCTCACTCAAAATAAATAAACTAAAAAAAAAAAAAAAGAATGTATACATGCATGAGGGATAAGCTCTGCAAATTAGTTGAGTCTGACTCTAGAGGCTGTGGCTTCTGGTGACCTTTGGATGCTGTGCTGTGAGCCAGGTCCCTGTTACCCTCCTACAGGTTTAATCAGGGCATCGGCACACAAAACATTTTGATGATGCTGATGACAATGTAGACTGCTTCATCCTTGGCTAGAATAAACACTGTGAATAGAGCTCTGCCCTAAATTTTCCTGCAGGGTTCTGCTTACCCGGCTACTACTTTAATGGGTAAAGTTACTTCATAATGAGGTCCCTTAAGGACTTAGTAATGGGGACACCTGGGTGGCTCAGTCGGTTAAGCCGCCGACTTCAGCTCAGGTCATGATCTCGCGGTCCGTGGGTTCGAGCCCCGCGTCGGGCTCTGTACTGACAGCTCAGAGCCTGGAGCCTGTTTCAGATTCTGTGTCTCCCTCTCTCTGACCCTCCCCCGTTCATGCTTTGTCTCTCTCTGTCTCAAAAATAAATAAACGTTAAAAAAAAAATTAAAAAAAATAAAGGACTTAGTAATGTAATGGATTCCATTACCAGACAAGTGTTGTGAGATTTCTATTTGCAGGTGAACAGAGTTGTAGAACTGCTCTTTTCAAAACATTTACATCAGAAACCAGTTCGGTAGTTTCCTCAAGACAATCAAACAGAGTTACCATGTGACCCAGCAATTCTATTCCTAGGAATGGAAAAACCCAATGTCTAGCAACCAGTGAGTGGATAGACAGCATGTGGCCCTTCCAGGCCATGGAATATTACTCAACGATAAAAAAAAAGAATGAAATTCTGATACATGCCACACATGCTGAGTGGGAGAAGCCAGCACACAAAAGGCCGCAGATTGTAAGATTCCATTTATAAGAAATGTCCAGAAAAGGCAAAGCCCCAGAAAGCAGATGAGTGGTCACCAGGAGACAGAGGAAGAAGAAAAAGGGAGTGACTGCTACCAGGTAGGGGATTTGTTCCTGGAGCGAATGAAATGTTCTGGAATTAGACAATGGGGATGGTTGCACAGCATTATGAATATACTAAAAAAGACCGAATTTTATTCTCTAACACGTAACTGTACATTATGTAACTTTTACCCCAATTGAAAATTGCAAAAAAAAAAAAAAAAGTACAGCGGCTTATTCTGTCTTTGCGAAATATATTCACTGACATGTTATGTTTAGATTTCGGGAAAGGCCAAGACAGCCCAGGGTGAAGTGCTCCGCCTACTGTGGGAACAAATGGGCCTTAGGCAACACGGGTTCATTACTCCAGGTCAGACGCTGGCTTTTGGTTTTGGGGGCTTCGCTTTCCCTCCGCCACGTGCATCTAACCAGGAGCCGTCTGTGCTCTCTCTTTCAGAAGGGAAATACATATGCCACTCTTACTGCCGAGACCTGGTGCATCTGGATTATCCACAGAATGGGAAATTAGCGCGCCGCACAAATGCTCGCGAAGTAAGACATTCGGGCAAAAAGAACGCTCAGGTAGGCAGGCCCTGTTGGGGGGCACTCTGCGTGGGTGGCGCCATCTCCCCCACGCGAGAGGAATGGCCTTGTCACCCCTGGGGCTCTGCAGGTCTCAGCCCCTGCTCCTCATCTGCCATTTCCCCCACCTTGGGGCCTGTCCAATCAGAAGCCTGAAATTAGGGCATGCAGTGCAAATGTGTGTCGCGCGCGCGCGCGTGTGTGTGTGTGTGTGTGTCAGTTGTCTCCATCTGATAAAGAACCTCAGCTCCAGCACTCCTGCTGGGGAATCCATCAAAGCAAGGATCTCGGCTGGCAGGTGGGGATCTACTTCCCAGTAGATCCTTAGCTTGGCCTCGCCCAGGACCTCCTCCTCCTGGTCTCCCTGCCTTTGCTGAGATTCTCCAAAGGAAGCGGGTGTGAGGGCTGGGAGGCCTGTTCCTCTGCAAACCCGACTATTTCTAGCATCCTCTCTCCTGGCACCTCAAGATTTTTCTTACAAAGTCAGCTTTTTCTCCCCCCCGCCCCCATAAGGTTGAGGACACTTGCATTGAATGCTCTTTGTCTTGGCAGTTTCTGGGAGCGCTCGGGTGTATCTGAACAGGGATACTGAAATTAGGCATCAGTATTCATCTTTCTTTCATACGTGAATAACGCTATGATTCAATTGGGGACCACGAGGCTGGCGATTCCTCACTGTCCCCCGACCAGTACAAAAGACCAGATCCATGGTTTTGTGGCCACTTTTTTCCGCTAACAAAGTTAACTCTTGATCAGAACAGTGATGGTTGTTGTTCAGCGTTTGTTCAGCGTGTGTGGTTCACATCTGCTGAATTCCCGTTCGACTTCATTACACTTGGCGGGGGCTCGGGATGTGAATGGAGAATCTGTCAAGGGCACGAATAACAACTTTTCTGGCAAACTGATGTCTTCGTTTTAAGTAAAGACTGATGTGAATTTTACAACTGGGGCCTACTGGACTTGCGGCAAAGCCGTGTCAGCCTTAAAACTAACCTCGGAATATGCCTTCATCTCAGGAAGAAAAGCTTGGATTAGGGATGCAGTTTGTAACTTAGTAGGATGACTGTGGAGCGAACAGAGAGGATCATAGAAGTATTATGAGAAGCCCCGGGGAGAACAAATATATGCTTGTTCGGCTTGAAAAAAAAAAAAAAAATCCAGAGTTCAAGTGCAAGGTTTAAACAAAGGCTTGAGGAAGTTTCTCAGAAGGTACCTGAACTGCCAGTGCTTAAATAATTTACATTCTTTGGTTATATAGATTTTTTTAAAAGGTAATACTGAGTTCTCCTATGTGGCCCTGAGAGTTTTAGAAAATGGTAATTTGGTACTTAATTTATTTTGGTTCAATTATTTTGAAATTGTAGAATATAAAATCTAGAAGTTGACATTTTGGGGAGTCCCAGATTTGGTGTGCAAGACAGAGCCACAAAGAACATGTGAAAACAGTCTTCCCGATAGGCTGAGTAAAAATTCCTCCCTATTAGAGTAAGAATGCCCCTCTAGCAGATCCTTTCCTGGACATACATCTGGAGGATAAAGATACATACCTGTCCTGGGGTGATGAGAATCCTATTAGAGCTTGAATATTTTTTTTTTCATGAGGCAAACCCAAAATGTGGTGCTATAATATATGGTTTCGACATTCTACCTAATTGATCTACTCTTGTGAATTGAGGTTTGTTACTTAGATTTTCTCTTGTTGGCTTTAAGTGTGCAAAATGATACATGCTGTGGTTCCAAAGTCATTAACAACTTTCCGAGTGTTGGCGATATCTCTAGCCTCAGGATATTAAGCCTCAGGTTACACACTTTTGGAAGTATCAGCTGATTGTGTTACAAGATCACTCAGTCTCATTTTAATCCCCAATGCCATTGGCTTTGGCCACTGATGGTTGCATAAACTTCAGAATGGTTTCAATTCAGCGAAGACCCTTGAACAATTCAAGTAGAATCTCCTAGAAAGCGTAGAATTTGGCCAAAGAACCAAAAAAACCAATTCTCTCACTCTTATTTTCCTGCTGCTTTCTGATTTGGTGAAGACTTTGAAAGATTGTTGACAAGCATTTTTCAACTATAAACCACATCTTAAAACGTATTTTGTTATTTATCAACTTCAGATTTTGATGAAACCTGGTATTCAGTTTCTACATTTGACACCATGAAGATTATGAAACTAAAATTTGACTGACTTTGCAAATCCACTTTTTTAAAGTTTATTTATTTATGTTGAGAGAGAGAGAGGATGAGCAAGCATGAGTCGGGGAGGGGCAGAGAGGGAGAGAGAGAATCTCAAGTGGGCTCTGCACTGTCAGACACAAGGCTCGATCCCACGAACTATGAATCATGACCTGAGCCAAAACCGAGAGTCGGATGCTTCACCAGCTGAGCCCCCCAGGTGCCCCCAAATTGCTTTATAGTCCATATATTTTTGTGATTATGAAAGTAATACATGGTAATTACAGAAACTTTGGAGAATGTAAAAAAGTTTAAGAAAGTATTAACATTAAAAAAAAAAAAGTATTAGGGGCACCTGGGTGGCTCAGTGAGTTGAATGTCCGATTTTGGCTCAGGTCATGATCTCACTGTTCGTGAGTTCGAGCCCCACGTTGGGCTCTATGCTGTCAATGCAGGGCCCACTTTGGATCCCTCTGTCTCTGCACCTCCCCCTCTTGTGCTCTCTCTCTCAAAAATAGATAAACATTTAAAAACTGATAATTTTTTAAAAAGTATTAAGATTGCCTATAATCCCACTACCCAGGAGTAATTACTCAGTATTTCGATATGTTTATTTCCTCTTTTAAAAGTGTCTATTGTCAGGGCGCCTGGATGGTTCAGTCAGTTCAACATCTGACTCTTGATTTTGGCCCTGGTCATGATCCCAGGATTGTGGGATTGAGCCCCACGCTGGGCTCCACACTGAACTTGGAGCCTGCTTAAAGTTCTCTCTCTTTCCCTGCACCCCTCTCCCCTGCTTGTGTGTTCTCTCTCTCTCTCTCTGTCTCTTTCTCTGTCTCTCAAATAAAAAAATAAGGTGTCTATTTTCTATATGTATTTCTTATAAAACTGGAATCATTAGAGGGCTAGATAATAGATATATCTTCACTCTTCATTACATGTGACCATTTTGCCTGTCACTCTATATTCTTTGAAAACATGATCTTGAAGATAGAATATTCATCTTGTTAATGTTTTATACTTGATTTAATAATTGTTTGTTTTAGTGTTGTTTCTTACTATTATAAAAAAACCTGCAATAACATATTTCCTTAAAAATATTTTTTATATATTTTTAACATATTTCCTGCAACATTTCCTACATATTTCCATTTTATATATTTTTAACATAATTTTTAACATATTTCCTGCAATAACATATTTCCTTAAAAAAAATTTTTTTAATGTTTATCTTTGAGAGAGAGACAGAGTGTGAGCTGGGGAGGGACAAAGAGAGAGGGAGATACAGAATCCAAAGCAGGCTCCAGGCTCTGAGCCGTCAGCACAGAGCCCGATGCCGGGCTCGAACTCACGAACCATGAGATCATGACTTGAGCCGAAGTAGGATGCTTAACCAACTGAGCCACCCAGGCACCCCTGCCATAACATAGTTCTATGAAAATCTTTTCTGCATGATTCCATTTATTTTCTTAATACAGACTCCTGAAGGAGAATTATTTGGTCAAAGGCTTTTATGACTCTTGATACAAAGTTCCAAATTCTTTAACAGAAAGTTTGTACCAGTTTGTACCCTCACCAACAATTCCTAAGCAGGCTTATCTCACTGTAAATTTACCTGTAGTCTCCTTCATGATGTGTTCCATTAAAAAAAAATTTTTTTAAGCTTAGTTCCTTAAGATTTGGTGGGTGAGGTGGGGAAATGACTGAGTGTCTGGGGCTATTCTAATTTTTCAAAACTGTGATTGATGGGGCTCAGTTGGTTTAGTGACCAACTCTTGATTTCGGCTCAGGTCATATCATAGTTTGTGAGATCGAGTCCCACCGGCTCTGCCTGTTTGGGATTCTCTCTCTCCCTCTCTTTCTCTGCCCCTCCCCATTCTTACTCTCTCTCTCTCTCAAAATAAATAAGTAAACTTTAAAAAATTGTGACTGGTGATTTTGTGACTCCCCAATCTGTCTTTCTCAGAGGGAAAAAAGACCCTTTATGCAGAGGGTATGGGGTTCACGATCAGTCGTCCTCTTGATCTTCTGAGAGGGGATCTCCTTCCAGAGTAGGGAATGAAATGGCAGGCCTGAGTGCCTTCCAGAAAAGGAGGGTACAAACGCCCACCACCACCTGTGTTTCTGATTGAGGCAAGGGCAGCGATTTAAGGATGAAGGATGTTAGAAGAGATACAGGTAATTAGGAAACCCGCCCCCTTTATTAAAATCCCTGAGGGGTTTGACTAAATGGGAGAAGTTATCTGTTCCTCTTTTACCTCCAGGTCCCTAAGGCCACAAAGTCACTCTTAAGTCACTGTGTGTTTTGTTTCCTTGGTTTTAGCACGTTACACTATGCACTCAGATTTTTAATTACTCCCCAAATAGAAGCAATTATTAGGTTCAGTCCTATGACACTGCCATTTTGGTCGGTCAGAAATGGCTGACTACTGACTCATTTCATAAGATGCCAACTCAAATGTAGGGAATTCTTCATCATTATGAGTTAATGGTAACGTTTTGTGGTGGGAGCACCTGATGTACGGCATCTACCGCACTCTTCGTGGGGTGGATGTAGATTCGTGGTTAACCGCAGGACAGAGCCTTCTCTTCCTGGCCCCATGGAGAGGGAGGTGGGGACCGTGGGATTTGTTTGTGGCAGCAAAGCCACCAGAGGGCGCTCTAGCATTGGTTACTGGAAGTTTGCGTGTTTGCCACAGATTCCAATGAAAAACAGTAAATATATAATTGCTAGTATTTATTGCATGCTTACGGACAGAACTAAAGTGTAACAAACCATGCCATTATTACTTTTGTTAACATCAGTTCAACTTCTGTGTGCTTGCCGTATATTATTTCATTCCACGCTTACCACAATTCTATCAGCAAGACACTTTTTATTTTTACAGATGAGGAGAGTGAAGCTTACAGAGGTTAGATGGTTTTACAGATGAGAAAAATAAAACTGATTTTATCTACAGGCTCAGCCCTCTATTAAAGCTTTCCTTCCTTCCCTCCCTCTTTTTTCGCTTTTCCCACTGGCAATGCAAAGGAGATATATCCTTGCTTGAAAAGAAAAAGAAAAAGAGCGGAAGCTCATTCCGAAGGGCCACGAACTTTCCACCCGTGCCTGCCCCCTGCTAAAGCAATACCACAACCAGCCACCCCCATGCCTGGTCCCACACATTTCTCAGGCCTCTGCCTCTATGACTCCTTAACCCCCTCAAGCTTGCCTGAGATGACTATTTGATACTGCTTTCAGCCTTATTCAAATTCAGAGGGGTGAGGGGCAGATAGGAGGAGAATGTTAGGACTCTCTATAACCCCTCAAAGATGGCGGCCATACAGTAGGTGCTCAAACTACCTACGCAGCACCGTGACTAAGAGCAAGAAGATACAAGGCATGCTGACTGCCGCTGCTAGCTGGGCGGCCTTGGCTTAGTCATTTGACCTCATCCTTAGCGTGTAGGCAACAAACATAGTACTAGCTCATTCTTTTTTTTTTTTTTTTTTATCTTCGACAATTAGGACATTTTTTTTTTTAATATATGAAATTTATTGTCAAATTGGTTTCCATACCACACCCAGTGCTCATCCCAACAGGTGCCCTCCTCAATACCCATCCCCCACCCTCCCCTCCCTCCCACCCCCCATCAACCCTCAGTTTGTTCTCAGTTTTTAACAGTCTCTTATGCTTTGGCTCTCTCCCACTCTAACCTCTTTTTTTTTTTTTTTTTCCTTCCCCTCCCCCATGGGTTTCTGTTAAGTTTCTCAGGATCCACATAAGAGTGAAAACATATGGTATCTGTCTTTCTCTGTATGGCTTATTTCACTTAGCATCACACTCTCCAGTTCCATCCACGTTGCTACAAAGGGCCATATTTCATTCTTTCTCATTGCCAGGTAGTACTCCATTGTGTATGTAAACCACGATTTCTTTATCCATTCATCAGTTGATGGACATTTAGGCTCTTTCCATAATTTGGCTATTGTTGAGAGTGCTGCTATAAACATTGGGGTACAAGTACCCCTATGCATCAGTACTCCTGTATCCCTTGGATAAATTCCTAGCAAGTACTAGCTCATTCTTAAGATTGTTGTGGAGATTTGATCAGTGCGTAGAACAGTACTTAGTACCAGTGGCTCGCAGGTAACTATTCAATTGAAGTTCACGGAGACTACTGTTTTCTTTACTTCTCCTTACAGCCTGTAAGGTAGGCATTTAGCAGAGAACCTGCCTTGAAGCGCAGTGTATTGAGCACTGGTGGTTAATGGAAGAGAAAATCTGAGTTCCCAAGAGGCCAAGCAACCTACCAGAGGTCAACAGCTAGCATTACGACTGTAGCATATTTTCAAAATTGTTTTCAGTTTTTTGGTAGGTGAGGCTGAGAGATGTGATTTTCAAAGAGATTACAAAAGACACAGCACTGTAAGCTCACATTACACAAGTGCTAGAGACCTTCCAACAGCCTTCAGACAAGGCCTGGTGTTTGTTAGCTGGGGTTCTAACAGCACAGTGCCACCCCCAGATTTAGGGGAGCCATAAAGATGATTTAATTTAAATATTGTAATGTAACTCTCTGAACAATTAGCATTTCCTTTATGCTTTGACTTTTTTTTTTTTTTTTAATGTTTATTTATTTTACTGGGGCCTAGAGAGAGGGGAAGAGAGAATCCCAAGCGGGCTCCACACTGTCAGCACAGAACCCGATGTGGGGCTCCGTCCAACCAACCGTGAGATCATGACCTGAGCTGAAATCAAGAGTTGGATACTTCCAACTGAGCCACCCAGGTGCCCCTATACTTTGTTTTTAAAAGGTTATGGGAGGACGGGGTGCCTGGATGGCTCAGTCATTTGAGTGTCCAACTTCGGCTCAGGTCATGGTCTCACGGTTCAAGAGTTCGAGCCCCGTGTTGGGCTCTGGGCTGACAGCTCGGATCCTGGGGCCTGTCTCGGATTCTGTGTCTTCCTTTCTCTCTGCTCCTCCCCCACTCACACTCTGTTTCTCTCTCTCAAAAATAAATAAAACATTAAACAATTTTAAAAAGGAAAAAAGAATATGGGAGGGTATAATTGGGGGTGGGCGGGCTGGGGGTCATGGCGGAAGGGGATGGGAGAAAGAGAAATCAAGTGTGGTGTGAAGACCCAGCAGTGAGGCAGGAGATTGGAACGCTGGACCTCCTTGTCCTTCCAAAATGAGCAACTTGGATTCTACTTCTAAAGTCCTGTGATTTGAATATTTTCTTTCTACCATTTTCCTGCAGATCTTTCCACCTTCTCTTTTAGATATCACACGAGGCTTTACATGCTCAGTACCAGCTTTAGACGTCTGCACGTTTTAGCTTTTTCTGTCCAGCAACTACTAATACATTCTTTTTTAAAAATATATTCTTAAAAGGTTCAATAATTACACAAGGTTCATTCACTAACTGAAGGGAAGAGGTAACGTCATTTTGTAGAGTAAAACTGAGCAATAAGTAGGAAGCAAACAGCTAAGTGCTTCTGGGGTGCAGAACTACTATGCGGTGAGGTGGGCCGGGGTGCTTAAATGTCCCTGGCACTGGACAGTATTTATGAAAATTGAGCTGTTGTTAAATTACTGCTAAGAAATTTGACATTTTTACTAAGAATTATAGTAAAGTAAATGTTCAAGGTAATATGTCCTTCACAAGTGGAAATATACCATGTGGAGTCAAGAAACATTTGACTCTTGGGGCACCTTGCTGGCTCAGTCAGTAGAGCATGTGACTCTTGACCTTGGGGTTGTAAGTTCGAGCCTCACATTGGGTATAGAGATTACTTAAAAAATTCAGTCTTTAGGGGTTCCTGGGTGGCTCAGTCAGTTGGTCATGATTTCACGGTTCATGGGTTCAAGCCCCACGTTGGGCCCTGCATTGGCAATGCAGAGCCTGCTTGGGATTCTCTCGCTGCCTCTCTCCATCTCTCTTTCACTCTCTCACTTTCTCAAAATAAATAAATAAACATTAAAAAATAAAATCTGTAAAGTATGTATATATGGGAAACATATTCAGATACAATGCTGCCAGGATGCAGAGGAATCTGGTGGAAAGCCTTTCTTAAATGTAGAATTCCAGGGAATATAAAAACAGAAATGAGCACATTCCAGGAGGTATCATGACCAAGTGAGTGGTAAGAGTAGTCCATAAACTGGCAGTTCCTTTAGGACCATCCTAAGAAGATGCCCGGTCTGCTCTCTGGGTCAGTTCAACTCAATGAGATTCAACAAGTGTTTATTGCATTCTCCACTATGCATAGGACCCTGGTGATTTCAACACAGACCGGTCCTCAAGGAGTTCATGACCTAGAGAGCAATCTGATCTAAACCAGCCGGCTCAGTCACTCTCTCTCACAGCCTCTGCTTTATTGTCTTCAGGTGCTTCATTCTAGAAATATTTACTGAATGGCAACCATGTGATCAGAGTAGACAAACATCCCTGCCTTTGCGGAGCTCACAGTCTGGTGGGAGAAAACAGAGCACAAACAATAAACAAAATATGCTATTAAATTATACAGTATAATAGGTCCTAGATAAGTGCTTTGGAAAAAGAAAAGAAGTAGAAAGAGGGCAAGGGAATCTGGAGTGCCAAGGGGTGGTGGTTTTCAAATCCATATGTGGTCAAGATAAAAGGTGACATCCTGAGGGGCACCTGGACCGCTCAGTTGGTTGAGAGTCTGATTTCCGTTTAGGTCATGATCTTGCGTTTCTTGAGTTGGAGCCCCATGTTGGGCTCGCCACTGTCATCCTGTCAGCACAGAGCCTGCTTCAGATCCTCTGTCCCCACCTCTCTCTGTCCCTCCACCGCTTGTGCTCTCCGAAAATAAATATTAAAAAAAAGAGGTGACATATGGGTGGGGGAGAGGGGAAAGTGGGTGATGGGCATTGAGGGGGGCACCTGTTGGGATGAGTACTGGGTGTTGTATGGAAACCAATTTGACAATAAGTTATATTAAAAGAAAAAAAAAGGTGACATCTGAGAAAGACTTGAAGATGAGGAGTGAACCATGCAGATAACTGGGAAAGAGCATTCCAGACAGATGATGGAACAGCTGATGCAAAGGCCCCGGGCAGAAGTGTGCCTGGCCTGTTGGAAGCCACTATGGCTGGAGCAGAGTGAGTGGGGAGGAGAAAAACAAGGGAAGAGGAATGGGGGTGGATGGTGGGATGATCTGTAACCCACTATAGACTTTGGCTTTTATTCTGAATGAAATGGAGAACCATCCCATGGTTCCACATTTTCTTTTAAAAGGATCACTGGTGGGGCACCTGGTTGGCTCAGTCATTAGAGCACGCAACTCTTGATCTCAGGGTCATGAGTTCAAGCCCCACGTTGGGTGCGGAGCCTACCCACACAAACAAAAAAAGGAGAGCTAGGATGGGATGCGACAAACAAAACATTTACTGTGAGACCTTCTGTGAGGGGGAGGGAGCCAGGGAAAGTGAGGAGAGATTTCACGTAGCAACACAGACTTGACACTGAAGAGGAAAGGGAAGGAAAGAGATTGGGTAGGAAAAGCCTGAGGCCGCAGCACTGTGCGGAGAAATCTGTGAGTGGGGAGTCCTTGAGTCCATTAAAACATGGACTAAAAAAACCCTGCCACGTTTGCAACAACATAGATGAACCCGGTTGGCATTATGCTAAGTGAAATAAGCTAGACACGGAAGGACAAATACTGCATAATACCACTTACATGAGGAATATAAAATACTGAAACTCCAGGCACCTGCGTGGCTCAGTCGGGTAAGCGTCCGACTCTTGATTTCGGCTCAGATCGTGATCTCATGGTTCATGGGTTCGAGCCCCATGTTGGGCTCTGGGCTGACAGAGGCTCAACGCAGAGCCTGCTTGGGAGTCTCGCTCTCCCTCTCTCTGCCCCTCCCCCGCCATGCGCACGCGCGCACACACACACACACACTCTCTCTCTCTCTCTCTCTCTCTCTCTCAAAATAAATAACTATAAAAACAAAACAAAATAAAGTAGTCAAACTCAGAGAAGCAGAGAGTAGAATGGTGGCAAGGGGGTAAGGGTTATGGGAAGGTATTAGCCAAAGGGTATAAAGGTTCAGTTATGCAAGATGAATAGGTCTTAGAGACCTACTATGAGGCACAGTGCCTTTGGTGAACAATTCTAATTCTGTATTTTATACTTTTATATTTTATACTGTAAAATTTGCTCAAATTTGCTCAAAGGGTGGATCTTATGTTAAGTGCTCTTATCACAGAATAATAATAATGATAACGGTGATAAATAAAGAGGACAGGATGGATATGTTTATGGCATAGATTGTGGTAAGGGGTATATAACTATCTGCAAATTCATCAAGCTGTATATATTAAATATGTACAGCTTTTTAAATACATCAACCATACCTCAATACAGTGGTTTTTTAAAAAATTAAAGGGGGAGCCTGGCTGGCTCCGTCAGTTAAGTATCCAACTCTTGATTTCGGCTCAGGTCTTGATCTCAGGGTCCTGTGTTCAAGCCCCACATTGGACTCTGTGCTGTGTGTGAAGCCTGCTTTAAAAAAAAAAAAAAGTAAAAGGATGGAGGGGCGACTGGCTGGTTCAGTTGATAGAGCATCTGACTCTTGATCGTGAGGTCATGAGTTCAAGCCCCACACTAGGAGTAGAAATTACTTAAAAATAAAATATTTTTGGAGGGCACCTGGGTGGCTCAGTCAGTTAAGCATCCGACTTTGGCTCAGGTCATGATCTCACCACTCGTGAGTTCAAGCCCCTCGTCAGGCTCTGTGCTGACAGCTCAGAGCCTGGGGCCTGCTTCAGATTCTGTGTCTCCCTCTCTCTCTGCCCCTCCCCTGCTGGTGTTCCGTCTCTCTCTCTCTCTTTCAAAAATAATAAACACTTAAAAATTAAAAAAAATAAACTATTTTAAAAAATAAAGTAAAATAAAAATAAAAGGAAACAAAAAAGTTTTTCATTAAGGAGTCAAGGTCTAGCAAGAATGGGCCTGTAATAGTCCCCTCCTTGCTCAGTGGTTGGCTGGGAGCAGCACTCCCAAGCCAGAGTGGGCTGGATGCAGATGGTCAGAGCTCTGGCCCTCAGTCACACATGCCTCCTACAGCAGGAGACCCAACTAGCTGGTGAAACAAAAAATATGGGAACCTTCCTCCACTCTTCTTTCCCTTTCTCCCCGCATCCAATGAGTAAATTCACTTAGCTCTGTCTCCAAAATATAAGCAACATCTGTCCACTTTTCTGCACGTCCACTCTTGCCACTCTTGTCTGAGCCACCAACATCTCTCCCCGGTACCACGAGGACAACCTCCTACCATGTTTCCTGCTTCTCTTACACGCAGCAGCAGTCAGAGAATATTTGTAAGACGTAAATCACATTACATCACACACTCGGTTAAACCACTACTGCCCTTACTGTCAAACTTGCTATCTTTACCACGCCTTCCAAGGTCCTGTATGACCTAGCCCCTGGCTACCTTGCTCATCTTGGCTCCTACCACTGCACTTTCCAGTCACTATGTAATGGCTCTGTTGACCCTTATTCTGTCCCTTAAGTATGCCAAGCTCAGTCCTGAGCTCCTTTGTTGTTCACCCTGCCTGGAATAGTCTCCCCAGGTCCTCTCTCTACTGGCTCCTTGATTCAGGTTTCAGTTCAAATGTCACCTTCTCAATTAAGCCTTCCCTGATCATCCAGACTAAAGTAGCCCCCACCGCACATATTACCCTGTTTTCTCGTCTTCATGTCACTTGCCATCCTCTGACTTTATTTTATTTGTTTCCCCCATCTAGAATGTTAGTTTCCTTTTTTGTTGGTTTGTTTTTAAGTTTATTTATTTATTTTGAGAGAGACAGAGAGAGCACGAGCAGGGAGAGGGGCAGAAGAGAGAGAGAGAGAGAGAGAGAGAGAGAGAAAGAATCCCAAGCAGGGTCCACACTCAGCACAGAGCCCCACGTGGGCCTTGATCCTACAACTCTGGGATCCCGACCTGAGCCAAAATCAAGAGTCAGATGCTCAACCGACTGAGCCACCCAGGCACCCCTTTAAGATTTTATTTTTAAGCCATCTCTACACCCAATGTGGGGCTTGAACTTACAACCCCAAGATCCAGAGTCATTGCTCTACCAACAGAGCCAGCCAGGCACCCCTAGAATGTCAGTTTCATCAGATAAGGGGCTGTGTCTGTTTTGTTCATGGCTGTAACCCTAAAGCCTATCTTTCCCAGCCTGCCACAGGCTGGGTTCTCAAAAATATGTGAATGAATGAATAGTACCTTTGATGTGCATAGTCCGTGTGTATCTAATGTTGCAGATTTTGATCATTGACTTAGATGATCTTGGCTCTCGATATACAGCATCCCAAATGTTGGGGTTGTTGTCTCAAAGACTTTCATTGTCACTATTGACTTCAACTCTCATCTGATAGACAGTATTTGCTATTTGACAACGGAACGTGTGTAATTTCAAAAGAGAATCTTCTATAAACAAACAAGTGAGGGGCCCTTAGATAACTACTATCCTAATTTTATTGGATTGGGGCAGATAATTCTTTGTTGGCCTTGAAATTCAGTAATTGCCTCCTCACATTTCTACAAGCTGCCATCTCTGACAAAGAAGCGGCCATGTTCTTTGAGAAAACAAGTCTCAACACTTTAACATAAATCCTCAGTAACCTCAAAACTAAATTTGACATGAGGAATAGAATAAGGTGAACTACAACTATCATGTGAGCAAGAAACAAAAGACTGGTCCATGAGCAGACAAAAATTTCTTGCTTCAGTTTGGGGTGTGCGTTAGGAGGGTGCTGGGGGGACATCTTTTTGTCCTGATCACCAATCCCCGAAGGACTGAAGGGTCTTGCTGATGGAACTCTATCCAGAATAAGAGAGAAGAGAAACTTCTCTAAGAATGCTCACCATCCTAGACATTTCTGCTTTTTTCCTCCAAGGAATGTGAGCTATCTTGTTTTACATTTTTTATTTTATCATTTAATCCATTTGCATGGCACTGTTGCAAAGCATTTGAAAAACACATTCCAAAGCAGACCTCATTGGAAGTAAAGCCATTGGCTTCAAAATCCAGCGTCCAGCAGGGCCCTGTACCTTGTGCGCACTCAGTAAGTATACTAACCAGACCCAGAAGTCTTGAAAGGGTCCCCAAAGGAGACAGAGCCCCAGTTCCCAATGGCTCAGTCATGAGGTTCACTGTCAATATTACCGACAGAGTAGGTGAAATTTTGGGAGGCCGGGGTGATAGAAAAATAAATGTTAAAATGGCAACGCTGAGGGGCGCCTGGGTGGCTCAGTCGGTTAAGCGTCCGACTTTGGCTCAGGTCATGATCTCACGGTCTGTGAGTTCAAGCCCCATGTCGGGCTCTGTGCTGACAGCTCGGAGCCTGGAGCCTGCTTCCGATTCTGTGTCTCCCTCTCTCTCTGACCCTCTGCTGTTCATGCTCTGTCTGTCTCAAAAATAAATAAACATTAAAAAAAATTTTTTTTTTAAAATGGCAACGCTGAGAACTCTAAAACAGACACGAATTTAGGGTTCCCAGACAGAGACCAATAGACCACATGCTATTACTGTCAGAAGCCCATAGTGAGGCTTTGGGGCACCTGGGTGGCTCAATCAGTTAAGCGTCTCACTTCAGCTCATGTCATGATCTCACAGCTTGTGAGTTCGAACCCCGCATTGGGCTCAGTGCTGACAGCTCGGAGCCTGGAGCCTGCTTTGGATTCTGTGTCTCCCTCTCTCTCTCTGCTCCTCCCCAACCCCCCCTCTCAAAAAATAAATAAACATTTTAAAAAATTAAAAAAAAAAAAAAAAAACGAAGCCCATAGTGAGGCTTAGATGTAAAGATGGTGGGTGGACAGGGACACCTGAGTAGCTCAGTTGGTTAAGTGTCTAACTCTTGATTTCAGCTCAGGTCATGATCTCACAGTTCGTGAGTTCAAGCCCCGAGTCAGGCTTGTGCTGAATGTGAAGCCTGCTTGGGATTCTCTCTCTCTCTCTCTCTCTCTCTCTCTCCCCCCCCGCCTTTTTCTGCCCCCACCCCTACTCATTCCCTCTCTTTCAAAATATATAAACTTAAAAAAAAATCTTTAGGGGTGCCTGGATGGTTTCATGGGTTGAGCATCCAGCTCTTGATTTCGGCTCAGGTTTGGTCCCAGGGTCGTGGGATCGAGCCCTGCGTCAGGCTCTGTGCTGAGTGTGGGGCCTGCTTCAGACTCTCTCTCCCTCTGCCCCTCTCCCCGGCTCATGCGCTCTGTCTCTCTCCAAAAATCTTTAAAAAATAAAAAAATGAAGATGGTGGGCAGGTCTGTTGCAGATAAACAGAACATTTACTTTTCTGACCATTCCGTACGCATCGCGTCTGTAAAATGGAGGCTATTGTGCACGTCTGTCCCTATCTCCCCTGAGCGGCAGGGCCTCCAGACTCTTGAGAGTCTGAGGTGGTGTTTTTGTTTCTGCCAGGTGGGGACCAAAGGCAAAGAGCAGTTGTTCCAGTGATTAGGTCCAGATTAAGTGCAGCTTTATGGGCCAGGGCTGACATCTTGAATCCTATCCTTTGGCAGATCAACAGATGCTGCAATTCATTGAGGGCGGGGATAATTGATTCCCTTCTACTGGCCAAGGAGCGAAGGAGCAGCTGGGGTTTGCAACTGTTGTGGCAGATCGATTTCAAAGGAGGCCCGGCTAGAAGAAGCCGGTTGTGGGAGCTGGGCCAGGAGACAGAGGTGTGGGTGACCACAGTGATTCCCACGGGAGGAACCTGGGTGACACTTTACCTGAACCCAAGGAGTGATAGTCACACCCTCGTTCTTGATCCTGCCTTTATCAGTCCTGGCTACAGCAGCAACTCTCTTGCTTGAGCAAGGCCAAGTACAAAGAAATGCAAGGAATCCCCTCCCTGCTGGCCCCAAACTGCAATTTCCTCTCTGCGGAGAGACCTTGACTGGCAACATTCATGTATCTGTATTCTCTTCTTTTTATTTTATTTTTAATTAAAAAAAAATTTAATGTTTATTTATTTTTGAGAGAGAGGGGGTAGGGAGGGGCAGAGAGAGAGGGAAACACAGAACTCGAAGCAGGTTCCAGGCTCCGAACTGTCAGCGCAAAGCCCGACGCGGGGCTCGAACTCGTGAACTGCAAGATCATGACCTGAGCCAAAGTTGGATACCCAACCCACTGAGCCACCCAGGCGCCACTGTATTCTCCTCTCTCCTCCTGGGCATACAGCGGTGTTACATTTCCCAGCCTCCCTTGTGTTAAAGGTGGCTTTGTGACCGAGCTCCTGCCAAAGAAACATGAGTGGAAGTAGGCCCCTCTTGGCCTGGCCCCCAAACCTGTCACCCAGCCATTGATTGCGCTCTCTCCTCAGCCACGGGCTGAGTGGAGACAACTTTGGGAGGCTGAGGGATGAATGGAGCCACGCACAGGAGACGGACCCTGAATGACTGCTTACCCACACAGACTACAGTCCCTGGAGTAGGATTTGGGGATTCTCTGCAACAGTTAACATACCCTGAATAACACACTTCTGGAACTGCGACTCTAGAAACGCTGTTCCCTGAACGAGCCTCACAAAGTCTCACTGATGGAGCTGGGGGCCTGAAAGACGGGGCTCCGGACACCAGAGCTGCCTCTCAGGACGCTTGCACCGCAGGGCTCCCTGGCCTCCACTTCCACACTTGCTTCCCAAGCTCGCAGCTGTGCAGGAAGCCGCCTCTCCACCGGGCAGGGCGAAGGTGGATGCTGGAAGAGGCCTTGGCTAGACTCCCATGCCTCTCCCTTTATACTTTAGGATGTGTGTCTCTTTGTGTGCGTTTGCTTGTTTGTTGTCTTTTATTATTTTTTTCAATTAAAAACTTTTTTTTCCATTTATTTTTGAGAGAGAGAGGCAGAGTATGAGCAGGGTAAGGGCAGAGAGAAGGAGACACAGAATCTGAGGCGGGCTCCAGGCTCTGAGCTGTCAGCAACAGAGCCGGACGGACGAGCATTTGTCCTTTTAACCTTTGCTTGTTTTTCTTCCTTGTATTACAATGGAGGACCGTAGGCCTCGGTAAGGGTCACTCATTCCCGTTCAAGTTGGGTTGGAGACAGTTTCTTTTCTTTTTTAATGTAAGCTCTGTGCCCAACCTAGGGCTTGAACCCAAGACCGTGAGACCAAGAGTTGCATGCTCTACCAACTGAGCCAGCCAGGCACCCCCAGAGACATTTTCCACAGCTGCTTTTCCTCACACCCCATAACACAGCACGTGGTAGCCATCTTTCTTCCCCCTTCTCTGTTGCCAAAACAGCCTTTGGACTCCACCAGTGCAGGCGCTGTAGATGGGCACTTCCTCCTCTGTTTGAGGATCCCACTCGACAGAAAATTCCAAAAAGTATTTCGTTTTCATTCAGCCCCTAGCACGAGGCTTAAGGCGTAATGCGCCTTTTCTGAGTTGGCAGCCAGGAAGTAGCAGGTCACTTAGGGAGTCTCAAAGAGGAACATGAGGACAGTTGGTGAGGATTAAGTTTTGCTGCCAGAGGAGGTTCTGATCTAAGACATGTTTATGCCCACTCCAAAGTTCAGCGACCCAGAAATAGCAATGTGTATGTGGATGACAGCTTCTCTCTTGCTTCTCCCCCACTGATGACCTCTTCTAGCAAAACTGCTCCCCACTCTTTTTTTTTTAAAGATTTTTATTTTTATTTATTTTTAAATTTTTTTAATGTTTATTTTCGAGAGAGAGGGAGACACAGTGTGAGTGCGGGAGGGGCAGAGACAGAGGGAGACACAGAATCCGAAGCAGGCTCCAGGCTCCGAGCTGTCAGCACAGAGTCTGACGTGGTGCTGAAACTCATGATCCGTGAGCTCGTGACCTGAGCTGAAGTTGGACACTTAGCTGACTGAGCCACCCGGGCACCCCAAGATTTTAATTTTTTTATGTAATCTCTACACCCAATGTGGGGCTCGAACTCACAATCCAGAGATCAAGAGTTGCATGTTCCACCAACTAAGCCCACCAGGCACCCCCACTCCCCACTCTTAATACCCCTTTGTGGAAAATCCATCTTTCACTGTTGCTTTTGAAGCCTCCAGATTTCCACTGGGGCATAGCTTTTTAGCACAAATTAGGAAAATGCTCCTTCTCTGACAGCCTCAGCCTTGCCCCAGAGCCCAGCTTGCCTGGTGGAGGGCAGGCTGGATTTCAGCCTCCACCTGGACCCCAGTCAGGTGCTTTGTGCAGTGCACGACCTGTACATCTGCAGTGCTTGCCCCTTCCATCTGACTGCTGAAGTCCCTCCCTCTACCCCCACGTTGCTGTGAGTTATAACCAGTACCTCCCTCCTCTAGGTCATCAGTGCCACCCTAGGGGCTCAAAGGCATAGGCTTGGGGGTCGTAAGGTGACTGGAGGTGGAGGTGACTTGAGATACACTATGCCAAGTAGAATTCTGTGCACTGACCTGAGAACACAACTATCACAACATCATCGTTCCTATGGGGAAATATGTTCTTAGGTCTTTTCAAACAATCAACTCAAAAAAGTCTGCCCACTAAAAACACAGGACCTGAAGGTGCCTGGGTGGCTGAGTCATTAAGCATCTGACTTTGGCTCAGGTCATGATCTCACAGTTCGTGAGTTTGAGTCCCACATCTGATGAGCTTGAGCCCCGCTTTGGATGAACTCGTACCCTGCTTTGGGTAAAAACATGAGCCCCAGGTGAGCCCCGCTTCTCTCTCTCTCTGACCTTCGTAGAATTCTCTCTCTCTCTCTGCCCCTTGGTCACTTGCACCCTCTTTCCCTCTCTGTAAAAAAAAACCCCAAAAAGAAAAAAAAGACGGGGCCGGACTATAATGTATTTTACTTTCTTCTCCTCAGGCTTGTGAATGTGTGTGGCTCACTGTAACTTGGGCCATGGCTGGCTCGGATTTGATCTTGGCTCTCTCAGACTTTGCCCTACAAGTTCTACAAACTTTGGAGACTAGATTTCTGGATATAATGTTTTCTTTGAAACTTGAACTCCACACAGAGGATGTGTCTTTGTAAATGACTGATGTAATTAAAAAGTGGACAGGCACTGATTATATGCCTTTCTCCTCTTGGAATGCTTATTTTGGTGTCTTCCTAAAACTGATGTTTTGTGGATGATGGGTAAGGAGAACAGATGTTTCAGCTTGGACTCTTCTCTTTGGTATTTCTCATCCGGGCATCATCACAATATCAAGGGACAAACAAAACTGAACTCAACACCATCACTTGACCTCATTTCTGATTTATGAATTCCCCTGTGACCGTGCAAATTGAGAAGAGGCCGGCTCTGAAGTGTGTTTTGAATTTTAATATCTTTTCATAGTGGCCTCTTTCTTTGTCAACCACCATGTGTGTGTCTGGCTTAACTTGCTGACTAGAAAATTGAAACATACTTCTAGCTGGCAGCCGGGAACAAAGGGAAAAATTGTTTGTCTAAAGAGCCATTTAGCTGCCTGCATTGCCCGCCCCCCAACACCCCCTCGCTTATATGAACAACCCCCACAAGGATCTAAGCTGCTTTTGTATTCCTATTAGTCGTGGCATTTCTCACAGGGTTCTGTCAGCCCTGAAGTGGCAAGGGTTCTGCCATTTCAGCGAGGTGCACGGGTGCCCAGTGAAGTGTACCATTTCTGCCAGAGGAGAAGCTTGAGGGGTGGGGGTGGGGGGGTGGTTCCTCACATCATCTGGCAAGCCATATTCTGGGTTAAGAAGTGTCTAGAAACCTTGCTCAAGGTTATGTCCTTTTAGCACTGTCTGCTTCCTGGCTCCTTGGGAGCCGGTCAGGATGGACTCAAGGAATTGGCAGTGACTTCCTCTGAAAGCATTTTCCCGAAACATGTAAATATCTGTGCCTCGGGGAACACTCTGACTCCAGAAAGGCTTGTAGCAGCATGTGCTGCGTAGAGGCAAAGCCGAACACTCTCAGAGGAGACCAAGTCTTACCTACCTGTCAAGAGCATTTTGAATTCCAGTGACAGGAATGACCCATAATAGGAAAGTTCTATCGGAACAGAGAGACAGGGTGGGCGGGAAACAGGCAGTGCCTGAAAGTCGGGCTTCCAGATGTTAACTTGCTGGTGGAGAAGGTGCCCTGGAAATGTCCTTGCAAATGGCAGTGCAGTTCATCTCTGAGTTTGTCCTGCCCTGTGCTCTATAATGACATGTTGCAGATGCTGGGCCCTGAAATCCCTGGACAGAGAAGGGAGGTGGTCAGGTTTTCAACACAAGGGGTTCAGAGGACTTCGGGGCCACCGGGCAACAGGAGATGAGAACACCCCTCTCAAACCTGGATGCAAGAGGGAAGCCTCACGGTCACTAGGTGTCGGAGCCGAAGCACGGGCAAGGGGTTGTGTCTGCAGATCCGCTGGCCGGGCGGAGGCTTCCGCATTAATAAGCTTCCTGATCGTTCGGCACTTTCTTAAGACACCTGTGCTTTTTGGCTGCCACAAGGGGGAAAAATGCCAAGCTCTTGGCAGCCTCGTCTGATCTGGTGTTAACAGAATCACACCAGTCACTTCCAGAGATTCATCGCCCTTTGTGTGGTTCCCATGCAGACATTAACCCTGGGAGATGGATTTTGTTCAGAAGCTTCTCTTCTCCCCAGGTTCCCAAGTGCTTGGCCCTGCCTAGCCATAAATGGCTGCAAACACAAACCAAGGAGTGCTGGTGAGAACAGAGGGGCCACGCAGGGTAGTTTTTGAGATTCTGTTGGTGCTAGAATCACTCACTTATTCTTTCTGAGACCTAGAGGGCAAAAGTCCTTTGACCACGCTCAGAATTCATAGATTATGATGTTGCTTTTTTGTGTGTCATTTTTTAAATTAATTAATTAATATCAAGTTAGTTAGCATATAGTACAATAATGATTTCAGTGGAATCTAGTCATTTATCCCCTACATAGAACACCCAGTGCTTATCCCAACAAGTGTCCTCCTTAATGCCCCTTGTCTGTTTAGCCCATCCTCCCCACCCCTAACCCCTCCAGCAACCCTCAGTTTGTTCTCTATATTTAAGATTCTCTTATGTTTTGCCCCCCTCCCTGTTTTCATATTATTTTTGCTTCCCTTCCCTTATGTTCATCTGTTTTGTCTCTTAGAGTCCTCATATGAGTGAAGTCATATGATATTTGTCTTTCTCTGACTAATTTTGCTTAGCACAACACACTCTAGTTCCATCCACGTAGTTGCAAATGGCAAGACTTCATTCTTTTTGATTGCTGAGTAATACTCCATATATATATATATGTGCGTGTGTGTGTGTGTATATACATATATATATATATATATATATATATATATATATATTTACACCACATTTTCTTTATCCATTCATCTGTTGATGGACATTTGGGCTCTTTCCATACTTTGGCTATTGTTGATAGTGCTGCTATAAACATTGGGGTGCATGTGCCCCTTGGAATCAACACACCTGCATCCTTTGGATAATTACGTAGTATGCAATTGCTGGGTTATAGGGTAGTCCTATTTTTAATTTTTTGAGAACCTCCATACTGTTTTCCAGAGTGGCCACACTAGTTTGCATTCCCACCAGCAGTGCAAAAGAGATCCTCTTTCTCTGCATCCCTGCCAACATCTGTTGTTGCCTGAGTTGTTAATGTTAGCCATTCTGACAGGTGTGAGGTGGTATCTCGTTGTGGTTTTGATTTGTATTTCCCTGATGATGAGTGATGTGGAGCATTTTTTCATGTGTCAGTTGGCCATCTGGATGTCTTCTTTGGAGAAGTGTCTATTCATGTCTTTTGCCCATCTCTTCACTGGATTCTTTGTTTTTTGGGTGTTGTGTCTGATAAGTTCCTTATAAAGTTTGGATACTAACCCTTTATCTGATTTGTCATTTGCAAATATCTTCTCCCATTCCATCAGTTGCCTTTTAGTTTTGCTGATTGTTTCCTTCGCTGTGCAGAAGCCTTTTATTTTGATGAGATCCCAGTAGTTCATTTTTGCTTTTGTTTCCCTTGCCTCCAGAGATGTGTTGAGTAAGAAGTTGCTGCAGCTGAGGTCAAAGAGGTTGTTGCCTGTTTTCTCCTCGAGGATTTTGATGAAGGTTTTTTTTTTTTTTTTGGCTTTATGTATATGAAGACGGATTGAACTTGTCAATTACTTCCAAAGTATTAATTAAACATCTATTCTGTTGTATTAGGGAATTCAAGGTGAATAAAATTCAATTTCTATTTTTAAAACCAGTAGTTAGGGGTGCTTGACTGGCTCAGTCAGTGGAGCATGCGACTCTTGATCTCAGGGTTGTGGGTTCAAGCCCCATGTTGGTTGTGGAGGTGACTTAAAATCTTAAAAAAACAAACAAACAGCAGTTAAACTGTTAAAATAACAATACTGACTATCCCCTAAGTGCTTACTAATGCATAATTTTATTTATTGCTTACAACAGTCCTATGAAATAGATCTTATCATCCTCACTTAACAGATTTAGAAAGGTGAGCTCAGAAATAATATTGGTAAATTGTATTAAGCTTTTACTAGATGCCAAGACTATTCGACCTGTTTTACCTCCATTTATGAACACACTTAATTCTCAAGGCTTGACTAGGGAAAGGTCCACTTCCAAGCTGACTCATATGACTGTTGTCAGGACTCAGGTCCTCACTCACAGTTCACCAGAGACAGTTCCTTACTAAATGGGCTTCTCTATAGTTGTAATCACAACATGGCAGCTTGCTTTCCCCAGAGCAAGGGCTCAGAGAGATAAAGGCTGAAGTGAAAATCTTCGTAACTTAATCTCAAAAATGACTTTCCACCCCTTAATTATTGCCAATTTCGATTCATTCTCTATTCTAGTCATTAGGTCCAGCCCATATCCAATGGGAGGGTGTCAGACAAGGGCATGAATTCCAGGAGGCAGAGATGACAGCCCATCTTACAGACTTCCTACCAAGCAAGGGTAATTTAATAGCCTAAGTCAGTCAGTGTATTTTGTCACATAAATAGTACAAAGAAGAAAAATATGGTCACTTCAATAGATGAATAAAGTCTTTGATAAAATGTGATATTCATTGGTGACAAAAGTCCTTAGAAAACTAGAAATGGGGGGCGCCTGGGTGGCGCAGTCGGTTAAGCGTCCGACTTCAGCCAGGTCACGATCTCGTGGTCCGTGAGTTCGAGCCCCGCGTCAGGCTCTGGGCTGATGGCTCGGAGCCTGGAGCCTGTTTCCGATTCTGTGTCTCCCTCTCTGTCTGCCCCTCCCCCGTTCATGCTCTGTCTCTCTCTGTCCCAAAAATAAATAAAAAACGTTGAAAAAAAATTAAAAAAAAAAAAAAAGAAAACTAGAAATGGAATTGCTCTTATTCTGAGAAAGACATGTGATAGATTGCAGTGATAGCCTCATTTTCTCACTCTTCCTATGTACCACACCCTTTGCCACATAACTTTACAGTGTCCTCCCATTATGGGCAAAGCTACTGTTGACTCTGGACTCGGTCATATTTGTCCATAATATTTAGCATATTGGCAGGTGTGCTGCCAGCAAAGTTCTGAAGTGGGATTGCCTACTAGTGGGATTTGCTTTTTTGTTTTCTACCATTTACCATGAGAAGGATCAACCCAAGCTAGCCCACCAGTTCCAAAAGGAGGATTAGAAATAGGGAGGATACACACATGCACACACACTGGGAGGGAGGGAGAGAGAGAGAAAGAAAGAAAGAAAGAAAGAGGAAGAGAAGAGAAGGAAAAGAAAAGAAAAGAAAAGAAAAGAAAGGGAAAAGACAAGAAAAAAGAAAGGAAAGGAAAGGAAAGGAAAGGAAAGGAAAGGAAAGGAAAAGAAAAGAAAGAAAGGAAAGGAAAATAGGTAGGACATAACTGTCCAAGTTAAGGTACCCAGTCAAGACCAGGTGAGAACATTTTAACCCCTGACCTATAGATGCATGCATGAGCCCAGCCAAGACCAGCAGAATAATCCAGCTAAGCCCAGCCCAGATCAGCTGATTGCCACAGATGTGTAAGAAGTAAATATCTATTGTTATGTGTCACTGGGTGTTTGTGGTACTTTTGTTATACAACAAAGGCTAACATACAGGTTGTCTACAAAAAGACCTTTGGCAGATAGCAACTTAATGGTGAGATGTTGAAAGTTTTCCTCTGAGACTAGAAATTTGCTAAATTGACTGCAGTCACTACTTCTCTTTAACTCTTTTCTCGGCACCTTAGCCAGTGCAATAAGACAAGAAAAAGAAATAAAAGACATAAAGACGGTTGGGGCACCTGGGTGGCTCAGTCGGTTGGGCGGCCGACTTCGGCTCAGGTCATGATCTCGCGGTCCGTGAGTTCGAGCCCCGCGTCGGCTCTGTGCTGACAGCTCAGAGTCTGGAGACTGTTTTGGATTCTGTGTCTCTCTCTCTCTGACCCTCCCCCATTCATGCTCTGTCTCTCCCTGTCTCAAAAATAAATAAAACGTTAAAAAAAATTTTTTTTTAAAAAGATGGAAAGAAAGAAATAAAATTGTTATAATTTGGGGGCACCTGGCTGGTTCAGTCTGTAGGGCATGTGACTCTTGATCTCAGGGTTGTGAGTTCAAGCCCTACAGTGGGGGTAGAGTTTACTTTAAAAAATAAAAACAGCCTTATCACAAAAAAAATTATCATAATTTGCAGATGGCATGTATACAGAAATCCTAAAGAATCTTTGGATCAGTTATTGGAATTCACAAGTGAATTTATTTAGGTCACTAGATTCAAAGTCAATATACAAAACTAACTATATTTCTATACACCAGCAGCAAAATAATTTTAAAATAAAGTTGTAAAATGTAACATTTGTAGGGGCACCTGCCTGGTTCATTTGGTGGAGCATGCAATGCTAGATCTCAGGGTGGTGAATTCAAACCTCAGGCTGGGTGTAGAGCTTATTAAAAAATAATAAGAAGAACATCTGTAATGGTATGAAAAAGAACCAAATACCTAGGAATAAAACAAACAATATTTTTAATATCTTTGTACAGAAGATTATTGAAAGAAACTAAAGAAGGTATATTTATTTTTTTTTCTTTTCTTTTTTTTTTTAATTTTTTTTAACGTTTATTTATTTTTGAGACAGAGAGAGACAGAGCATGAACAGGGGAGGGTCAGAGAGAGAGGGAGACACAGAATCCAAAGCAGGCTCCAGGCTCCGAGCTGTCAGCACAGAGCCCGACATGGGGCTCGAACTCACAGACCGTGAGATCATGACCTGAGCCGAAGTCGGACGCTTAACCGACCGAGCCACCCAGGCGCCCCTAAAGAAGGTATATTTAAAAGCAGAAAACAATAACAAGAACAAAAAGGAGGGTTATAACATGTTAGTGGATTGGAAGTTATATGTCAGTTATCCCCAAACTGACTTCTCCAGTGCAATCCCAATAAAATCCCCAAAAGGTCTTTTGTGAAAATTTACATATTGATCCCAAAATATATTTGGAAGTGCAAAGAGCCAAGAATAGCTAAAATCAATCTTGAAAATATGGAGAGATTTAATTTTCTCCAAAAAGTTAAACCAATATAATTATTATATAATAATATTAAACCAAAATAAATAATTATAAACTGGGGTGCCTGCCTGGCTCAATCAGTGGAACATGCAACTCTTAATCTTGGGGTTGTAAGGTCAAGCCCCATGTTGGGTGTAGAGGTTATTTAAAAATAAAATGCTTTGGGGTGCCTGGGTGGCTCAGTTGGTTAAGCATCCGACTCTTGGTTTCTACTCAGGTCATGATCTCACATTTTGTGAGTTCGAGCCTCATGGTGAACTCCATGCTCACAGTGCAGAGCCTGCTTGGGATTCTTTCTCTTCCTTTCTCTTTGTCCCTCCTTTGCTCTCTCTCTCTCTGTGTCTCTCTCTCTCAAAAATAAATAAATAAACTTTAAAAATTTTGTAATAAATAAATAAAATATTTTTTAAAAAGAAAAGAAAGGTCCACCTGGATGGCTCAGTCAGTTATGTGGCCAACTCTTTGTTTTGGCTTAGGTCATGATCTCACGGTTTGTGAGTTTAAGCCCTGCGTTGGGCTCTGCGATGACAGTGCAGAGCCTGTTTGGCACTCCCTCTCCCTCTCTCTCTCTCTCTCTCTCTCTCTCTCCCTCCCCTGCGTGCACTCTCTCTCTCTCAAAATAAATAAATAAACTTAAAAAAAAAAAGTGAAAATGTAGGGTGCCTGGCTGGCTCAGCCAGCAGGCTGAGTTTATTTTTATTAAAAATAATATCTTAGAAAAGAAAAGGCAAGTCGATGAGTGGGGAAAACGATATGTAACTAACAAAGATCTCCTATCCAGAATATTTAATGAAGCCCTATATATTAATAAGAAAAAAACTGTAGGGGCGCCTGGGTGGCTCAGTCAGTTGGGCGTCCGACTTCGGCCCAGGTCATGATCTCATGGTTCGTGGGTTCGAGCCCCGCGTTGGGCTCTGTGCTGACAGCTCAGAGCCTGGAGCCTCCTTCCGATTCTGTGTCTCCCTCTCTCTCTGCCCTCCCCCTCTCACATTCTGTCGCTCTCAAAAATAAATGTTAAAAATAAATAAATAAATAAAATAAAATAAAATAAAATAAAATAAAATAAAGAAAGCACTACACACTCCCAAGAATGACTAAAATTACAAAGCCTGAAAATATCAAGTGATGACAAGAATATAGAACAACTGGAATTTCCATAAGCTGCTGGTGGAAGTGTAAATGACTACAACTACTTTGAAAAATGATTTGATAGTGTCTACTAAAGGTGAACATATGTATGTTTTATAACCCATTATCTCCATTCCTATGTAGATCCTGAATGAGTAAGCGTATGTCCACCATAAGTCATATACAAGATGTTGATAACATTATTTATAATAGCCAAACTTTGTAACAATCCAAAGGTCCATCAGTAGTCAAATACATTGTGGTAGTCATACAGTAAAATACTACACAACTATCTGCATTGTATGATTCCATTTATACTAGATTGAAAATTAGGTAAAATGAATCTGTGATGTCAAAAGTCCATCAAGTCATTCCCTTTAGGGAAGGAGAAAGGAATCGCAATTGGGAGGGAACTTGCGAAGCTTGAGGCTGCCAGTGTTGTGTTGTATTTTTTAATCTAAGTGGTGGTTGCGTGGGTGTATTTATTTTGTGATGATTCATTGAGCTGTATTCCTAAGAGTTACGCACTTTGACGAATGTAAATTATACGTCAATCATCAGCCTTCAATTGTGAGTTGCTGGGTTGAGCGCAGGGAACGCCAAGGTCTGATTGGCTGAAGACTGCACACCTCGGGGTGGGGGGGCGCCTGGGTGGCTCGGTGGGTTAAGCGTCCGACTCCAGCTCAGATCATGATCTGGCGGTTTGTGAGATCCAGCCCGCGTGGGGCCCTGTGCTGCCAGCTCCGAGCCTGGAGCCTGCTTCAGATTCTGTGTCTCCCTCTCTCTCTGCCCCTCCCCTGCTCATGCTCTGTCTTTCTCTGTCTCTCAATAATAAATAAAAGTTAAAAAAAAAAAAAAAAGACTGGACACCTCAACCAGTCACTGTGGCAAAGGTGATGGGACATCCTGACAGATCGTACACAAGTATTTTTCAACAGGAGTCTTGTTGGCATTTTGAGAAGATAGTTCTTCGTGGTGCAGGACGGTCCCACAGCAACCCTGGCTCCCCAAACATTAAACGCCACCAGACACCTCACTGCACCCGCCCCTCACCGCTTCCCACTTTGGGGTGGGGGGGGGCACATTCTGCTTTGTTTGAAAACAATCCCTTTACACTAATCAGGACCAACTTTTGGAACTGGAGTAAATCCCACCAAAGCCCCAAGGCTAACGCATAATAAAGGAGGGTGCAGTGGTTTGGGGGAGAAAAGTACAAAGGGCACTTACATACTGATGAAAAATAGGGACTGAAAAAACATTAATCATCCCCCTTCTGTTTGCTCCATTGTCTTTCATTTCTTTAAGGGTGAAATTCAATCTTCCAGGGGAAGTAGTGTGTTCACTTAGTGAAAATATTGATTTAATTGCTTTGATTGTGAGAAATGGGTAAAGAAAAATAATTGGTGAGTTGGAAGGCATTTCTTTACTTGCAAATTAGTTTAGTATCTTAAATGTTCATAATTGTGTTTCTGCTCACACACAAAAAAGGAGTTAATTTGACACATATGTTTTTGTGAATGTACACTCAGCCTCTGAAAATTAATTTGAATGACAAAAATAGGGGCACCTGGCTGGCTGTCAGTAGAGCGTGTGACTCTTGATCTTGGTGGTCGTGGGTTCATGCCCCCAGATTGGGTCTAGAGCTAACTTAGAAAATAAATTTAAGGGGTGCCTCAGTGGCTCAGTCGGTTAATCATCCAACTCTTGGTTTCTGCTCAGGTCGTGATCTCTCAGCTCGTGGATTCAAGCCCTATATTGAGCTCTGCACTGACAGTGTGGGGTCTGCTTGGGATTCTCTCTCCCTCTCTCTGTGCCCCTCAACTGCTTGTGCTCTCTCTCTCTCTCAAAACAAATAAATAAACTTAAAAAAAATAAATTAAAAACTAAATAAATAAAGCTTAAATAAGTAAATAAATAAGTAGATAGGTAAATAAATGACAAAAAATAGGGGAACAGGGGCACCTGGCTGGCTCATTTGCTGAGCATCTGACTTCGGCTCAGGTCATGATCTCGCAGTTCGTGAGTTGGAGCTCCACAACGGGTTCGCTGCTGTCAGGGGTCAGCGCAGAGCACACCTGGGATCCTCAGCACCCCTCTCCCTCCCCCTCCCCTGCTTGCACTCTCCCCAAAATAAATAAAAATGTTTTAAAAATTATCTTTTTTGGTGGTGCTCGACTGGCTCAGTCAGTAGAGCATGTGACTCTTTTTTTTTTTTTTAATGTTTTATTTATTTTTGAGACAGAGAGAGAGAGAGAGAGAGAGCATGAACAAGGGAGGGTCAGAGAAAGAGGGAGACACAGAATCTGAAACAGGCTCCAGGCTCTGAGCTGTCAGCACAGAGCCCGACGCGGGGCTCGAACCCACAGACCGCGAGATCATGACCTGAGCCGAAGTCAGACGCTTAACCGACTGAGGCACCCAGGCGCCCCAGAGCATGTGACTCTTGATCTCAGAGTCATGAGTTCAAGCCCCACATTGGACTTGGAGCGTACTTAAAATTTTTAAAAAATTTTTTCAAAAATGACCTTTCAGATGACATGTAGGGACGTGGAAGAAGATGTGTGCTATTGTGCAAAGGAGAGGACACAAGAGGCCCACAGACATGCACCCTATGATGGCGCATATGTAAAAATGAGTGCCTCTGACCAAGGACGGAACGATGTTTTGCAAAAACAAAAAAAGTTGGTAGTGATCATTTTTTCTTTTCTCAAAATTGTTCCATGGCCTTCTATGAATGACAAACTAGAAGAGAAAGGAAAGCCTTTCTCCCCTTGGAAAAATCCCATTTTCCCCATAGTTCAAGCTCTACTTTGATGAAGTTCTTTAAAATGGACTAGCCCACCTCCCAGGGGCTGTGCTGTTGGGAATTCTGGCTTCTAGTTCCATCCCTGCTGGACTGAGGATAGACCTCACGCATGCGCCTTAAGTTTTCCCCATGTCTGAGGCTGAGACGGTTCCACCTGCTGTCGCCATTTAACCCAGTGAGGTCCATTTAATGCCCGTGAAGCTCATTGTGGTATTTCAGATTATAGTCTTCGAGAAATTGGTGCTTCTGGAGGAGAAAGAAATAGTAGGAGTGCTGGTGTGTTTTAGAAGTGAATTCCTTTAACTAACTTTATTATACAGCTTCATATGGAAGGCACCTGATTTGGACATAAAAAGTATACAAAAAGATGTCTAAATTGTGTTTGCTGCCTTTCAGGGAGCTTACAATCTTATAATGATGAGAATACATGATATTTACCAAGGGTTTACGATGTGACGGGCACTGTGCTTTATGTACATTCATTCTGTACAAATTAACTATGTATTTTTATCATTACTATATATTAATTAATATGTAATGAATTTATTTAATCCCAACAACATCCTAAAGTTATTAGCATCATTTTATTTTATTTTATTTTTTAAATCAGGTTTGTTTTTTTTTTTAATTTTTTTTTTTAACGTTTTTATTTATTTTTGAGACAGGGAGAGACAGAGCATGAACAGGGGAGGGTCAGAGAGAGGGAGACACAGAATCTGAAACAGGCTCCAGGCTCTGAGCTGTCAGCACAGAGCCCGACATGGGGCTCGAACTCATGGACTGCAAGATCATGACCTGAGCTGAAGTCGGCCGCTCAACTTCATTTTATTTTATTTTTAAGTAAACTCCATACTCAACATGGGGCTGAATTTATAACCCTGAGGTCAGGGGTCTCATGCTTTACCCACTGAGTCTGCCAGGTGCCCCTATTAGCATCTTTTTTTTTTTTTTAATGTTTATGTTTATTTATTTATTTTTGAGAGGGAGAGGGAGAGGGAAAGGGAGAGAGAGAGAGAGATTGAGATCATGGGTAAGGCAGGGGCAGGGGCAGAATGAAAGGGAGACAGAGAATCCCAAGCAGGCTCCACACTGTCAGCTCAGAGCCCGACTCAGGGCTTGATCTCACAAACTGTGAGATCATGACCTGAGCTGAAATCAGAAGTCGGTCACTTAACTGAGCCCTTAGGTATGCCCCCATTAGCATCATTTTAAGAAATAAGTAAATTATGGGTCACCTGGCTGGCTCAGTCAGCAGAGCGTGTGACTCATAATCTTGGGGTTGTAAGTTTGAGGCCTATGTTGGGTGTAGAGATTCTTAAAAAAAAAAAAAAAATCTTAAGGGGTGCCTGGGTGGCTCAGTCAGTAAACGTCCAACTTCAGCTCAGGTCATGATCTCGCGGTTCGTGAGTTCGAGCCCCGCATCGGGCTCTGCGCTGACAGCTCAGAGCCTGGAGCCTGCTTCGGATTCTGTGTTTCCCTCTCTCTCTGCTCCTCCCCCACTCACCTCTGTCACTCACTCTTTAAACATTAAAAAATTTTTTTAAAAAATCTTAAAAGAGGAAAGGAAGGAGGGAAGGCAGGAAGGGAAGGAGAGAGAAAAAGGAGACAGAGAGAAAGAAAGAAGGAAGGAAAGAAAGAAAGAAAGAAAGAAAGAAAGAAAGAATGAACTTAAAGCTGAGAGAAGCTAAGTCAAGTGCCTAAGGTCATGAACTAAATCTGCCTGACACTGATAGGGCTGCTTGACAGCAAAGTGCATGCTCTTGACTCTTGACCTCAGGGTCATGAGTTCAAGCCTCATGTTGGCTGTAGAGATTACTTAAATACATAATACATACACACCACACATATATACATAAACTTTAAAGAAAGAAAAGTTCATGTTCTTCATCAGTCTCCTACACTGCCTCTCACACATTAGCATTACTGCCTCCCTCAGCTAGCTTGCAACCAGTTAATCCTGACGTAGGTTCTGATCTACAAAATGATGCCTGTTTTTAGTTTATTATTTTTTTAGTAACCTCTACACCCAACGTGGGGCTCAAACTTATGACCTGGAGATCAAGAGCCATATGCTCGGGCACCTGGGCGGCTCCGTCAGCTAAGCGTCTGACTCTTGGTCTCAGCTCAGGTCATGATCTCAAGGTCGTAAGATCAAGCCCTGCATCGGGCTCTGTGCTGACAGCTCAGAGCCTGGAGCCTGCTTTGGATTCTGTGTCTCCCTCTCTGTCTGTCCCTCCCCCACTCAGGCTCTGTCTCTTTCAAAAATAAGTAAACATCAAAAAAAAAAAAAAAAAGAAAGAAAGAAAGAAAGAAAGAGACCGCACGCATGAACTGGGGAGAGGCAGGGAGGGGGACAGAGAGAATCCCAAACAGGCCTAGCACTATCAGTGCTGAGCCCCACTTGGGGCTCAAACCGATGAACCGTGAAATCATGACCTGGGCTGAAATCCATAGTTGGGCACTCAACTGACTGAGCCACCCAGTCGCCCCAATAATAAGTAGTTTTAAAGGCACATTTTATTTTATTTTTAAATGTTTATTTATTTTTGAGACAGAGAGAGACACAGCATAAATGCAGGAGGGTCAGAGAGAGAGGGAGACACAGAATCTGAAGCAGGCTCCAGGCTCTGAGCTGTCAGCACAGAGCCTGACGCGGGGCTCGAACTCACAGACCGTGAGATCATGACCTGAGCCGAAGTCGGAAGCTCAACCGACTGAGCCACCCAGGCGCCCCTTAAAGGCACATTTTAAACGTTACATACAAGATAGAAGGAAGATCTATTGCCAAAGCCTGAAGAATGCATCGTCTTTTTTTTTTTTTTTTTTTTTAAATCTGAAAAGCCTTTCAAACGAGTTCAAGAAGACATTTGTTCTAATTGTAAAAGACAGATCCCAACTAACAGGGCAGGGTCCAAGGAAAACCGTGAAGCCTCCCTTTCCAGGTCTCTCGGGATGCTGCTACCCCTCTGCCCGCTCTCTGAAATTCGTCTGGTTTCCCTCCTCTGCCCAGCCCCAGCCTGCTCAGGGGAGTGAAAAAAAAGGTTACCTAGCCTGATCTTTCCTTAGGTGATACCTAAACAAATCCTTAGGCCTGTTTTCACTTTGAAAGGTTTTCCTATTTTATGGGTAATTTTTAGAACTTAAAGGACACTTTGACTAACTGAATCTTTTTGTGTCTCCGAGACATTCAAGTTGGAAACAGTCCATATCCATTACCCTGCCTGCGGAGATTCTCAGAGGGGCTACTTTGGGAGGGGCCCGAGGGGTACATCTTAGGGTGAGAAGAAAGAAGGTATGAGGTTTGAAAAGATCTCTCTGAAACAACCTCCCTTCTACTTCCCACCTTCGCTCCTGTGAAGGAATCCCTACCGCCTAACCTGTTTCTCGGAGAGCGGGGTCAGTCTCCCATGACAAAACACTGCCTGTGTTCTGGGCTGTGCAGTCCATGAAAGGTACTAAGGGTTGAGGCGGGGTTCCGATTTCACTCTGCTGGTCGTTTTCCTAAGATCGTGACCAGCTTGTATGTCCAGGTATTTTTTTTATCCCTCACAGGAGTAGGGTGAAGAGTGTAGAAGGAGCTTTGCATACACACCAGTCATTCTCCAGGGGCAGAAACTCTGGGCCTCTACGCGCACGTTTCGAAATGAGCCTTGTACCTTTTGCTTGCTTGCGCAACCCGCAGTTCTGCCCCTGTGGAACTCTAAGTCCTTCCCCCCACCTCCACCCTCCTCCCTACCCCAGGCAACCGGGAGGCACTTGGGGCACCACTCAAGGCAATGGGTATTGAGTCTTTGTCCTGGGGTGGGAACAAACGATCTCCGCCCTCTGGCACAGTTAATGCAGCTGATTTGTCTGGGCTTTTTGTGAAATTGAAAATAATCCCTTTGTTTACTCCCTGTGAATGGGGTGAAGAGCTCAAGGGTTCTGTGTCAGGCTGGGGAAATCAGACTTGTGTTTCAGTCGTCCAAACGATTTTTGCTGGCCCCAGGCACGCGTTGCACCTGTCTGTCCTCAGTGTACTAGCCTAGGAGAAACCAGGACTCCCGGTGGTGTTTTCTTGACTGCTCGTCCCCAGTCCTGTCCACTTCCGGTTGTCTTTCGAAGCTCCCTGGCAAGTTGTTATTGTGCGTGAAAAATATGGTGGGTTTATCAGCGCTCCCGATTTCTGATGGGTTTACATTTCAATCTCTGTCAGCCCATGTCCCAGGCTCTAACTTGGCTTGAACGGAGCCGCACAGCTCTTGCGCGGGGATGGTGCCGTCCAACTGAAATCACATATGGAGGCACTGATTACAGCGAGACACTGACCTTGAGCTTGAGCTCCGTTGCTGTGTGGTGATCCAAGCCATCTGCACTCGGCAACAATTGAAACCTTCAGATCTCTCAGGCGTTTCCTTCCTCTGATTATAACTTAGGGGTTGCAGCAAAACTCAGAAGGAAACACAGCAGACTTTGGTGCCAGTTTGATTTCTGCAGGGCCGTTCTGAACAGAGAAACCCCCCCCTCACATCACCTCTTTTCTCAGCGGAAATACAGGTACTTAATTAACATCTGACACACGTTGAACATTTAACTATTCTGATTGCCCCTTTTGTCCAGAGGTGAAAAGGGGCCTTTTGTTCGTGGAGCCAGAATCAGGCAAAATTATGAGGGCAAGTTTGTCCTGGAAAGCGCCTAGCTCCCCCGTTTTCCACATCTCCCTTTTGGCCTCTCTGATCTGCTCTCCATACCCTCAGAGGTCTCGTTGCCTTCTACTAGAAATGCCCAAATAAATAAATAACGCTGCCCGAATAAATGCCCAAATTAAAAAAAAAAACAACAAAAACAAAAAGGAAAATAAAGTTAATGTCCCATTCTTCATCTTTCTCTTCCCTTAAAATTCCCTCATCTTTATGACTGTGACTTTTCTTGTGAATTCCGGAGGAAATGCATACAAATAAACGCGTTCAGCCAGAGTGCAGAAGAAGGACACATTGGCTCTTGGGAGGTGGGGGTGAGGAGTGGCAAGGAAAAGTCCTTACGAAGAACAGACTGAAGAATCGACTTGTGATGGGAAGCATCCAGCTCTTAGCAAATCCCTGGGAGGGAGGGGTGGGTTTGCTGGCAGGAGCACAGCAAGTCATACTATACCCACTGCAATATTATTCTACAGGAGCGCCCTGGAAAGGCACAAAAGGATTCTTTGAACTCAGCCTCTCCTGAAGGATGGAGGCTGCCAGCTTCAGCCCAGGGATACCAATGGGGATTTCTTGGGTGACCTCTAAAAAATCCAAGACCATAAGGATTTCTGTGCCTGGGCACCAGGCTGGGGAGAGAACTTTGGGGATACAGTACTTTTTCTTAAGCATGAAGCTTTGACAGAATAGCAGTTAACTCAGGTGCCAGTAAGTGAGGCGGGGAAAAAAATGAGACATTTCTTTCCCCAGTCCTTGATCGACACTCTTACTGAGTTTTGCTAGATCTGTCTTTGACAACAGTCCTCGCAGAGTGTTAGTGTCTACAAAAACTTTTACATTCATTGTCTTACTTCTTCCTACTTAGAACCTTCTGGAACAGGCATTTCATTCTCTTAAAAAAATTAGAGGGGCACCTGGCTGGCTCAGTCGGTGGGACATGTGGCTCTTGATCTCAGGGGTTGTGGGTTCGGGCCCCATGTTGGGCGTAGAGATTACTTAAAAATAAACTCTTTATTTTTTAATTTTTTTGTAACGTTTATTTATTTTTGAGACAGGGAGAGACAGAGCATGCATGGGGGAGGGTCAGAGAGAGAGGGAGACACAGAATCTGAAACAGGCTCCAGGCTCTGAGCTGTCAGCACAAAGCCCCATGAGGGGCTTGAACTCACAGACCGCGGGATCATGACCTGAGCTGAAACCAGATGCCTAACTGACTGAGCCACCCAGGCACCCCCAAAATAAACTCTTTTAAAAAAATTTAGGAAGTGAAAATTCCCCATTAACTCATTCTCTAGAGATAATGACTTATATATATATATATATATATATATATATATATATATATAATTAATATTATTATCCTCATTTTGCAGATGAGAAAACCAAGATTCAGGAAAAGTAAAATAATTCACTGAAAGCCAAATGATCTATTTCCAAAGTTGCATGCTCTTTTACGTCTATTTCCATGTTCTCTCCCCCTCTTTTTTTATGGAGTGGTAGTAGCTGTGTGTGTGTGTGTGTGTGTGTGTGTGCGCGCGCGTGTGTGTGTGCGTGTGCGTGTATGCATTTTTTAATTTTTACTTTTTCCCCAGGGGGGAAAAATAGCTAATAGTTGGAAAACAACTTCACCTTGCTGTTTTATCTGTAAGACGGCTATGCTGCCTGGCCAGGGTATTGACAAGTGCCATGTAAAATACATATGTTTTTTAAGTAGGCCCTATACCCAGTGTGGTGCTTGAACTTGGGACCAGATACTAAGAGTCAATGCTCTACAGACTGAGCCAGCCAGACGCCCCTAAGATGCATAGTTTAATTTAAAAAGCCTGTCTTTTGTTAGTGGGTCACCATCCATAGGATTAGTGTGTCTGCAGCCTGGTGGTGTGAACGTGCCCCCTTCCCCCTGCGGGGTAGGGGACAGATGCTTTTAGTGCCGAGGGTGGTATTGTTGGTATTTGCCTGGCTGGGGCTGGTGGCTGATCTTCCACAGTTGTGTCTTCTATACTAAGATAAAAAAGAACTGGTTTTTATCTTCCAACCACTTACAACATGTAACTGTTTGAAGAATATGGAAACTGTAACAGTTCTATTTTTGTTCCAGTTAAAAATATTTCAACATAGACAATGGTATCTCAACTGAGTAGAGACCATAGTATTTGGTTGTTTCATGGTATTAACTAAGTGAACACCACCCCCTGGCTTTGTATCTTTAGATTTCTATATTTATCAGAATCCATTTGCTAAATGAGTACATCAGGAAAGAGCCAGTTATTCCAAGTTTTGAGAATGCAGAGAGGGAATAGAAGGAAAATGTCTCAGGGGAATATTTCTTTGCATTTGGGTGTTTGTTTGTTGTGAAGGACGGAAGATTGGAAAAGCGAATTGTTGGACTGTCCAGTCAACTGTACATTTTGTTGTCCGTTTTTGCATGCCACAGACTTGCTGGGAGCTGTGTATAATCATTATTAAAAATATTCATGGGCACCTAGGTGGCTCAGTCAGTTTAGCATCAGACTTTAGCTCAGGCTGTGATCTCATGACTCATGGGTTCCAGTCCCACATCAGGCTTTTCACTGATAATGCGGAGCCTGCTTGGGATTCTCTTTGTCTCTCTTTGTCTCTGTCTCTCTCCCCACATCTCCCCCTCTCTCTGTCCCGCCAACACTCTCTCTTGATCTCTACCAAAATAAATAGATAAACTTAAAAAAAATATTCGTGGGGTGCCTGGGTGGCTCAGTTGGTTAAGCCTCTGACTTCGTCTCAGGTCATGATCCCAGGGTTGTGAGATTGAGCCCCATGTCCGGCTCTGTGAAGAGCGTGGAGTCTGCTTAAGATTCTCTCTCTCTCTCTCTCTCTCTCTCTCTCCCCTCTGCCCCTCTCTAAAGAAAAAAAAAACACTAATAAAAAAGATGCTTTTAATGTCTACATAATACATACAAAAACCTTTTTTTAATGTAAATTTCAATGTGATTGAATATTTTTAATGGGGTCAAAAGGCGTATCTTTTATGTCCTGTAATTTTTTACATGACTTCTTTTTAGTTTTTAATTTGCAAAAAGCTGCTTTGACCCAGATTACAATAAAACCTGAAGGAAAAATAAAAAACCATTACAGTGCCTTTTGAAATACAATAAAACGAAGGTATTCAAATAATACCAAATGTGTTACATAAATCAAAGAACAAGGGCAACATGGGAATTTAGTTGAAAGTTAATTCTCTTTTTCACATAAAACTGTCAGCACACTCAAATAGTTAAAGCTGACACTCCATAATTAAAGACTAAAGACAGTAGGTCCTATACTTAGGGCCTTCCCACATGCCGATATTGCTTCAACAAACATGAGCATATTTTAAAACATTTAGGGATGCTGTTTTAAATTAACTTTTTCCCCCCACAAAGAAAAAGGGTTCAAGGCTTGCCCTGTAACAGTGCATTCTGTGACTATTTGATGAACTGAACTTCTTGGCTTAACTCTTCTCTAGAGGAAGTAATGGGTCCAAAACAGCACAAACATACTCAACAAGCACTGTGTTCTATCATAATTATTTTGTAGACATAAGCCCATAATTCTGAGTCTCAAATAAAGTAGAAGGGACACCCTTGATTTCCTAGTAATTCTTGAAAATGGGGTTAGGTGGACACACACACACGCACACACACGCACACACACACCCACACACCAGAGAGAGAGTGAGAGAGAGAGAGAGAGAGAGAGAGAGAGAGTGCCTAAATGCATAGTAAGGTTTTTAACTCATTCTAGATGATCCATTACATAGGAAATTGAGAGATTTTTTTGAGTTTATTTATTTTGAGAGAGAGAGAGAGAGAGGACAAGTGGGAAAGGGGCAGAGAGAGAGAATCCTAAGCAGGCTCCATGCTGTCAGCGCAGAGCCCAACTCGGGGCTCGATCCCACAAACTGTGGGATCATGACCTGAGCGGAAATCAAGAGTTGTTTACCTAACCAACTGAACCACCCAGGCACCCTGGAAGTTCAGAATTTTTATTTGATCTAATATGGGGGCACCTGGCTGTCTCAGTCAGAAGAGTGTGTGACTCTTGATCTCAGGGTTGTAAGTCTAAGCCCCCACATTAGGTGTAGGGATTACTTAAAAATAAAATCTCTAGAGCACCTGGGTGGCTCAGTTGGTTAAGTGTTGGACTCTTGATTTCAGCTCAGGTCATGATCTCACGGTTTGTGAGTTCGAGCCCCGTGTTGGACTCTGTGCTGATGGTGCGGAGCCTGCTTGGGATTCTCTCTCTCTCCCTCTCTCTCTTCCCCTTCAGTGCTCTCTCTTTCTCTCTCAAAATAAATAAATAAACTTAAAAAAAAAAAAAACAACCAAACACTGGGCACCTGGGTGGCTCAATCGGTTAAGTATTCAACTTTGGCTCCAGTCATGATCTCAGGGTTGGTGAGTTTAGAGTCCTGCATGGGGCTGTCTGCTGTCAGCTCAGAGCCTACTTCAGGTCCTGTGTCTCCCTCTCTCTCTGCCCCTCCCCCCTACCTCTCTCTCTGTCTCTGTCTGTCTGTCTCTCTCTCTCTCACACACACACACACAAATAAACATTAAAAAATACAAAAATAATTTTAAAAAGTTGATCTAATATGTATACCATATAACCACAATGTTCTATAGTAAAAGCAAAAATATTATGAATTCTAATCTCATCTCTCGATGTTTCCTCTGTAATCTGTATAAAATAGTTGAATTGGCTGATAGGAAACCTGAGACTCAATATCAGCTCAACTGTGATCATAGACACATTGCTTAACTTGTTCCAGACTCAGTTTCCCATCTGTGAAGTGTCACTAATTACAGAGCCTTTAGGTGAAGCCGAGACAACTATGTGTGTGAGAAAGTGCCCTAAGCATTTTAAAAAGCACGGCCCAAGATACATCAAGCTATTATTATTATACTCCTGTTATTTAGAAATGCAGCAATTAACTGAAATACCACTCAACAACACAGTGAAGCTTTATCTTTGAGATTTTTAAATAGCTTTGAAGATGAAAGGATGCTCAGAAGTTTCTTTATAGGGGTTTAGATCCCAGCTGAATTTGTTTTTTAGATAGGATAAGAGGTTGATGATTGTACTTCAGCAGAATTGCTAAAAATTGAGATCTTATGCTTCTTTAAAAAATTTCTGGGGCTCCTGGGTGGCTCAGTCAGTTGAGCGTCCGACTCCTGATTTTAGCTCAGGTCATGATCCTGGATTGTGGGATTGAGCCCCACGTTGGGCTCTGAGCTGAGCGTGGTCTGCTTAAAGAGTCTCTCCCTTGCCCTCTGCCCATCCTGTGCCTGTGTGCACACTCTTTCTCTCTCAAATTAAAAAAATAAAATTATTCTGAAACCTAACATGAGAACAAATTGTATAATGAATCCCCAGGTACCCAGCATTAACATTCAACAGTCCCATCCTTGTTTTATCCATTTCCTTTTTCTCTCTTTTGCTCAAGCAATTCCTGGCCATCAGGTCATTTTATCCACACATACCTCGAAATATATTTCTAGAAAAATATGAACATAAAAAACAATACTTAATTACTTTACCCTAAAAATATGCCTATAATCATTTAAAAATAACAATACCAGGGGCGCCTGGGTGGCTCAGTTGGTTAAGAGCCCAGCTTGGGCTCAGGTCATGATCTGGTAGTTCATGAGTTCAAGCCCCACATTGGGTCTGTGCTGACAGCTCGGAGCCTGGAGCCTGTTTCGGATTCCGTGTCTCCCTCTCTGTCTGCTTCTCCCTACTCATACTCTGTGTCTCTCTCTCTCTCTCAAAAATAAACATTAAAAAAATTTTTTTAATAAAAAAAATTTTAAAAATAACAATACAAATGTAACACTATTGCAATTTAAGATTACTCGATAATTATTTTATACTTAGAATTGATCACACTAAGGAACATATAGTAATATATTATTTAAAAATTTTTTTCAAATTATTTTTTTGTTTTTTTGAGAGAGAGAGAGAGAGAGATAGAGTGCGAGCGGGAGAGGGGCAAAGAGAGAAGGAAAAACAGAATCTGAAGCAGGCTCGAGGCTCTGAGCTGTCAGCATAGAGCCTGACACAAGGCTTGAGCCCTGAACCCTCATGAGATCGTGACCTGAGCTGAAGTCAGATGCTTAATCCACCGAGCCACCCAGGTGACCAAGATTTTTTTATTTGTTAAAAAAAATTTTTGTTTTTAATGTGTATTTATTTTTGAGAGAGATAGAGACTGTGTGTGAGCGGGGGAGGGGCAGAGAGAAAAGGAGACACACAATCTCAAGCAGACTCCAGGCTCTGAGCTGTCAGCACAGAGCCCAACATGGGCCTCAGGCCCATGATGGTGTGATCACGACCTGAGCCCAAGTCAGATGCTCAACCAACTGAGCCACCCAGGTGCCCCAAGGTTTTTTAAATTTTTATTTAAGTAATCTCTACACCAGGGACTTAACATTGGAAATCAGGCTCAGAGATCAAGAGTTGCTGGCTCTTCCAACTGAGCCATCCAGGCTCCCCGCTGAGACCCCTTTTATCACCAGGGAGGACCTCCCCCCCTCCTCTTTGATATAAAGATACTTAAGCTCCGTCTAATGCTTCTTTGGGCTCTCCTTTTCTGTGAAGCTTCCATATGCATATGCAATAGACCCTTTTCTCCTGTGAACCTGTCTTTTGTTAATTTAATCTGCAGGGCCCCAGATACCGGACCTAAGAGAGTGGAGGAAAAAGTTTCTCACTTTCTTCCACCGCCCATATCCCTTGAATATTTTGAGTTTAGCAGGAAGATTGAATTTTGGTGGACTGTGTTCAACAACAGTCATCCATCAGTGACAGCAAAGTTCAAGGATTTGGTGTTGTTTTCCAATGCCTAACCAGCGCTCCACCTCTGTGCCGTGGGAGTCCCTCACAAAACCACAGGAAGTTTCACAAGAGATGCACAAGCTTGTTTGTCTGCTCCTCTCTGGTTGGGTTTACAACACAGCACCCCCCCCCCCCCCCCGCCCCAACACCTCCAACTCTCTCTTCTCCAGGTCACCTCCCTGGAAGTTCCCCACTTCTTCGCAGATAAGCCCAACTTGCCTTATCTTTCAACTCCTTGGCCCTCACCTCTCTGGTCAACTTTTCCCCTCAACTTCAAGTGTTTGATTCAGCCCGAGAATAAGCTGTGCCTAAGTTGTTGCTGACGACCTTTCCTCTGGTCTCTGCCCTTCGTGTTCTCTTCCTCTCTGTCTGTCTCCTTTAGGACTCACCAAATCTCACGCTTTCTGATCATTGTTTTTGGATTTTGATGTGTCCTTCATAAATTCATCGATTGCCTGATTACAGTATGTCATTGTTATGTAATTGTTCCACGGGATATGTTTTTCTCACCAACGAAATTATAAGCGTTTGGAGGACAGCAAACCTACCTCTTATTTTGTACCTTACCAGCTTTGGTGGTGCTAAACACATAGTGAGGTCTGAATAAATACTTAATGTAAAGAAGAAAATGGAGGTTGCTGAGCCCCAAAGTAGAGTGGGGGAACCTTAATGCTCCTCTAGGAATCTCTCTCCATCAGCGACTGTCCTCGTCTTTGACAATTCATGCAACCCAGTTTAAGCGGCCTTTAAGCCCTCCTCCATAGAAACCCTGAGGCCACCGCTAGGTTTCTGTTTGTATTTATTAAGGAAGATGCCTATTTCCCTGGAATGTCTTTCCTGAACAACAACATCAGAAGCATTTTTTTTTTTTTAACATTTATTTATTGTTGAGAGACAGACACAGAGCATGAGCAGGGGAGGGGCAGAGAGACAGGGAGACACAGAATCCGAAGCAGGCTCCAGGCTCTGAGCTGTCAGCACAGAGCCCGACGCAGGGCTCGAACCCATGAACTGTGAAATCATGACCCGAGCTGAAGTCGGACGCTCAGCTGACTGAGCCACCCAGGTACCCCCGGAAACATTTTTTGTTTACCTAAAGCTGTAGTCTTTAGACACAGATTTCAAAGTCAGATGCCTTGGGCTCTGGGTCCAGGTACTACAACTGAAAGAGAGTCATCAGATTTCTGCCATGTATTTGTAATAAATGGTCCATATTCAGCCACAGAACATTCTCTATTTCTTCATTCCTTCCTCTACCTCCCAGCCTCCTGAGATTAATGACATCTAAAGCAAAAGTGCAGAAAAATGTCTCTTCATTCTTCATAGGTTACAAAATGAACATGTCTACAGGGAGGACACCACTTGACAAGGAGACCCAGCAGTGGATAGTGACTCTTCGCCTTGAGGATAGTATTAACCTCCTAGGCACAGGCTCTGGTTTTAGATGACCCTGCAAGAGATAATGCCAATGTGAACGCACCATAATAATGGCGACTACTTGGGGCACCTGGCTGGCTCAGTCCGTGGATCATATGACTCTTGTTCTCGGGGTCATGTGTTCAAGCTCCATGACGGGGGTAGGAATTACTTAAAAAAAAAAAAAAAAAAAAAAAAGACGACTACTCCATGACAAAATGAATGAAGTCCTTCCTCCTTGTATTCAAAATAAGGGGTAGAGAGCTACTAAGCCTTTAGCAGAAGCTGAGGGTAGGGTGGGGACTTAAATTAGTAGGAAGGATTGATCAAAATAACTTTTGGAAAATTCAGTGTCCTGATCAGCTGAATAAAAACAATCTCTCCGGGTGCCTGGGTGGCTCAGTCGGTTAAGCGACTGTCATGAATTGTGAGTTCGAGCCCCATGTGGGGCTCTGTGATGATTCCGTTTCCCTCTCTCTCTGACCCTCCCCCACTCACACTCTCTGTCTCAAAAATAAAATAAACTTTAAAAAAATTTTTTTAAAAATCTCATTTCAAAACTTTAAATAGGAAATATCTCCTCTCACACAAATATTCTATTAAAATTAACTCACTGGAAATCACTTCTGACTGGCAGAAACCTGGTTTTCCTCTGAGACAGTCTGACTCTCCTCCCATTCTAGGCTGGTTGAGTCCTAAAGGCAGTGTAGTCCAAAGGTCAGGAGGGCGAATTTAGGAGCGAAAGCAGCTTTATCGAATGGAAGCTGTACCCCCTGCTCCATGCTTCTCTTTCATTGGGGAAAATGACAGTTGTTGTAAGCACTCAGTGAGTTAATACAGGCCAAGCACTCAGAGTACTGCCTAGCACATAATATGAGCTCAGTAAATATTCAATGAATTATTATTATTATTATTATTATTATTATCAGCCCTTGCTCCTGAGCTGGGATTGAACCTCTTTCCCTGAGAAGGGAGGATTCCTGAACTTGAGTCCTTAGTTGGTTAACAAGAAAGAGGGTGATATATGTTGAATATGCAACAAGGTATAATATTTGGGACCAGAAAGAGTAATACTTGCTTGGCCCTCTTCTATGCCCAGGGGTTTTACATGGATTCTCTTGCTTAATCCTCATCGTAAACTAAAGAGAATAAAATGGAGCTTAGTTCTTGCCATTTTACTCATGATGAACCTGAGGTATGGTAAACGAATTAAATTGTCAAAGGTCACACACGAGTTAAGGAACAATGTTGTCATTCACATTCAGGTTGCCCTGACTTCCAAGGCCATGCTTTTCCATATGACATAGGTATCAAAGGAACAGTTCTCTGTCAGTGAGAACTTTATTATTAATTTCCCTGACAGGGGCACCAGGGTGGCTCAGTCGGTTGAGCACGAGACACTTGATCTCACCTCAGGTCTTGATCTCAGGGTTGTGAGTTCAAGCCCCATGTTGGGCGCTGTGCTGGGTGTGAAGCCTACATTATATATATATATATATATATATATATATAAAAAAGTCTCCCTGATAAATCGTCTTAGTTCCTAGCACATCTTAAGAATATTACTTGGGGGGGGGGGTGCGCCTGGGTGGCTCAGTGGGTTGAGTGTATGACTCTTGGTTTCAGCTCAGGTCGTGATCTCACAAGTTTGTGATTTTGAGCCTCAAGTCTGGCACTGTGCTGGCAGTGCAGAGCCTGCTTGGGATTCTCTCTCTCCCCCACCGTCTGCTCCTCCCCTGCTTGCACTGTCTCCATCTCTCTCAAATAAATAAACATAAAAAAAAAACCAATATTACCTACAATTACAATTATATAAATATAATCATATATATTTTTTAAAGTTTATTTATTTATTTTGAGAGAGAGAGAGAGAGAGAGAGAGAGAGCAGGGCAGAGAGATAGGGAGAGAGAGAGAATCCCAAGCAGGCTCTGCACCATTAGTGTGATTAGTGTGGAGCCCGACATGGGGCTTGAACCCCATGAAATCATGAGATCATGATCTCGGCCCAAATCAAGAGCTGGACACTTAACTGACTGAGGCACCCAGGTGCCCCCACAAATGTAATCATATTATACATGTTGTTTCATGACCTGCTTGCTTTATTTATTTATTTATTTATTTTTAACTTTTTTTTTTTTTTTTTTTTTGAGACAGGGAGAGACAGAGCATGAACAGGGGAGGGTCAGAGAGAGGGAGACACAGAATCCGAAACAGGCTCCAGGCTCTGAGCTGTCAGCACAGAGCCCGACGCGGGGCTCGAACTCACGGACCGCGAGATCATGACCTGAGCCGAAGTCGGCCGCTTAACCGACTGAGCCACCCAGGTGCCCCTATTTATTTATTTTTAATGTTCATTTATTTTTGAGAGAGACAGAGTGCAAGTGGGGGAGGGAGAGGGAGAGAAGGAGACCCAGAATCTGAAGCAAGCTCCAGGCTCTGAGCTAGCAGCAAAGAGCCTGATGCAGGACTTGAACTCATGAACTGGTGAGATCATGACCTGAGCTGAAGTCGGCCCCTTAACTGACTGAGCCACCCAGGTACCGCTTATTTGAAAAATATTTTTTTAAGTTTATTTATTTTGAGAGAGACAGAAAGAGCATGAGTGGAGGCGGGGCAGAGAGAGAAAGGGAAAGGGAGAATCCCAAGCAGGCTCTGTGATGCCAGTGCAGAGCCTGATGTGGGGCTTGAACCCCCAAAACTACAAGATCATGACCTGAGCCAAAACCAGGAGTTGGACACTTAAATGGCTGAGCCACTCAGGCACCCCTCATTACCTGCTTTAAAAAATACTTGCCATGGGGCACCCGGGTGGCTTAGTCCATTGAGTGCCCAACTTCAGCTCAGGTCATGATCTCATGGTTTGTGAATTTGAGCCCCACATTTGGCTTGTAGCTGTCAGCACAGAGCCTGCTTCAGATCCTCTGTCACCCTCTTTCTGCTCTCTCTCTCCAAAAAATAAATAAATAAATAAATAAAATTAAATTAAATAAAATTAAATTAAATTAAAAATAATATTGCCAGGGGTGCATGGTGGCTCAGTTGGTTAAGCATCTGACTTTTGGGGCACCCGGGTGGCTCAGTCGGTTGAGTGTCCGACTTTGGCTCAGGTCATGATCTCGCAGTCTATGAGTTCAAGCCTCGCATCGGGCTCTGTGCTGAGAGCTCGGAGCCTGGAGCCTGCTTCGGATTCTGTGTCTCCCTCTCTCTCTGCCCCTCCCCTGCTCATGCTCTGTCTCTCTCTCTCTGTCAAAAATAAATAAACATTAAAAAAAAAAAAAAGCATCTGACTCTTGATTTCTGCTCAGGTCATGATCTCACAGTTGTGAATTGGAGCTCAGAATCAGGCTCTGTGCTGAGCATGGAGAACTGCTTGGGATTCTCTCTCTGCCTCTTCTCTCTCTCTCCCTCTGCCCCACCTCCACTCAAGCACACATGCATGTGCACTCTGGCTCTCTCTCAAAAAAAAACCCCAAAACTTGTCAATTTCAGGGGTGTGTAGTTGGCTCAGTCAGTAGAGTAAGCAACTCGATCTTGGGGGTCCTGAGTCATGAGTTCAAGCACCATGTGGGGTGTAGAACTTACTTAAAAAAAATTTCTTTTGAGAAAGAGAGCATGGGGGGGGGGCGTGGGAACAGAGAGAGAGGGGGCCAGAGGATGTGAAGTGGGCTCTTGGCTGACAGCAGTGAGCCTGATGTGGGGCTTAAACTTACTTCGTGACCTGAGCTGAAGTACAGGTCTCAACAGACTGAGCCACCCCAATGCCCCCTGGGGCATAGAGCTTACTTAAAATAAAAAGAAAAGTACCAAAAAAGCCCACAAAAAATAAAAACAAAACCCTTGCCAATTTCATTGGTGGAAAATGTCCCTTGTTTTCATTTGCTTGAGTTTTCATAAAGCTTAGCATTTTATTCTTTACCCAGAAGCCAAAGGAGTCCTTTAAAAAAGTAAGCCAAATCATGCCATTCCTTTGCTCAAAATCTCCAGGAGTTATGTCAGAGTAAAGATCAAACTCAAAGCTCCCATAAGTGCTTTCATGGCATTATAGGAACAGTCAGCTTTCTGACCCTGTTACTTTTTGTACCAAAATTTCTCCTACTTTCTCTTCCACTCACCCACCTCAGACACACTGGCTTCTTGGCTCATATTCAAATATGGCAGCACACTTCCTCCTCAGGGCCTTTGTACTTGCTGCTCTCTCTGCCTGGAATGCTTTCCTGGGGATATCTGCCTGGATAGCTCCCTTCCCTCCTACACGTCTTTGCTGAAAAGTGACTTTCTCAGGGAGAGCTTAAACAGCAAGCCTGTATTAAACATTCTTTATCTTTCTTCCATGATTTATGTGAGAGTAATTATTACCTTCGAACATACTATATAATTGTCTTCTTTGTTTCCCCTGTCTCCCTCTAGCCCACACTGAAACATATGCTCTATGAAGACAAAGATTTTTGTCTGTTTTGTCCAATGGTGCACCGTTTCTGTTGAGGTCAGCGTTTGACAGATAGTACGTGCTCAATACATGTTTGTTGACTGAGTGAATGTTTTAATGTATACGTGACTGATAAGTTACTTCTATTTTTCTTTTTATAAACTTACTGTCATGTTTTTGCTTATGTCATGTCATTGTCATGTCAATTTCATTGATTTGTATGAGCTCTTTGTATTGTAAGGGTATCAGTTATATGGCAAATATTTCCCTCCGTTTTTTCTTTGTCTTTACCATTGTGTGTGTGTTGAAAATATTCCCAAATTTGCACAGTCAAATCTATAATTTTTTTCCTCATTTTATTAGGACAAGTTGACAAAAGAAAAAATGTACTTTTGTGTTTTTTTTTTTTTTTTTTTTTTTGAGAGAGAGAGGAAGTGCAAGCAGGGGAAAGAGCTGGGGGTGCAGAGAAAGAGGAAATTTTTTAAAGTTTATTTATTTATTTTGAGAGAGAGAAAGAATGAGTGAGGGAGAGGGGCAGAGAAAGAGGGAGAATCCCAAGTAGGCTCTGCAATGTCAGCATAGGCCCTACGTAGGGCTTGATTCCAGGAACTGTGAGATCATGACTTGAGCCAAAATTGAGAGTCAGATGCTTAATCAACTGAGCCACCCTGGTACCCAACAGAAGAAAGATTTTGCTTTTTTTTTTTTTTTTAACTTTTTTTTAATGTTTATTTATTTTTGAGACAGAGACAGAATGCGAGTGGGGTAGGGGAAGAGAGAGATGGAGACAGAATCAGAAGCAGGCTGCAGGCTCTGAGCTGTCAGCACAGAGCCTGATGCAGGGCCTGAACTCATAAACTGTGAGATCATGACCTGAGCCAAAGTCAGAAGCTTAACTGACTGAGCCACCCAGGCACCCCTTGAAAGAAAGATTTTACTTTTAAATGTATTTGGTTAAAAGGTGAGATGTGCTTAAAACGTTTCTTTTTTCCCCTACATTGATTATATCTGAGTTTCTACTATTTGTGGATATATAGTGCTTAAAGTATCTGAATAATGATTTAAACTTTTGATTTATAATCATACTTATAGGATTATTTTTCTCCTCTTTTTTTTGTTTTTTTGTTTTTTTAAAGTAAGTTCTTACCCAAGTGTGGGGCTTAAACTCACAACACTGAAATCAAGAGTCACATGCTCTCCTGGCTGAGCCAGCCAGGCATCCTTCTTCTGGAGGGGGGTTTATTGGGTGAACAAGAAGGGTTAAACTGTTACTATAGCTGCTCCTTTTACATTGATTCAAGGAAAATGATTTGATGCACAGGATGATTACAATTATAAAACATTTTGTGTGTATTTATAGTTTTTGCATTTAGTTATTCAGTTTTAAATATATTCCTCATTTAATATGGAAATAAAAGGTTACTAGGCTATAAATTTAAATCATTAGGCTCTGTATCACTGGGACATTTATGGTAATGGAGTCCACTTACAAATCCTATTGTGTTTGACAGTAAGTTCTTTCAAAACTGAACTTAGTTGCATACATTTATTCCACCTCCTTCCTTGAATTTTAAATGCTAGTTGCTTAATGTGACATTTTGAATTTTTACAAATACTAATTTCATGAGCCAAAATTTAATATTATTTTATCAAGAATACTATCAGAACAATTTAGAAATGTGATTATTATGGTGCTTTTAGGAAGTAGAATGCCAATTCTTCCTTCCTTTATGTTTTTTACTTTTTGTTGTTTTTATCTTATTTTCTTAAAATTTTTAAATTGTTTTTTAATGTGTATTTACTTTTGAGAGAGAAAGAGAGACAGAGGGTGAGTGGGGGAGGGGCAGAGAGCTAGGGAGACACAGAATCCGAAGCAGGCTCCAGGCTCTGAGCTGTCAGCATAGAGCCCGATGCGGGTCTTGAACTCAGGAACTGTGAGATCATGACCCGAGCCGAAGTCAGAGGCTTAACTGAGCCACCCAGGCGCTCCTGTTGTTTTTATTTAAAATTTTAAAATTTTATTTTATTTTGAGGGAGAGAGAGCACATGGGTGGGGGGGGGGATTGAGAGAGAGAGGGAGAGAGGGAGAGAGAGAGGCTCTCAAGCCAACTGCATGCTCAGCAAGCACGGAGCATGATACAGGGCTCTATCCCATGACCCTGGCTTGGATCATGACCTGAGCCAAATCAAGAGTTGGACGTTCAATCAACTGAGCCACCCAGACGCCCCTACTTTATGTTGTTTAAAAGCAGTGCTTCTCCTTCATTATTCAGTTATGCCTTTTTGTTATAACTGATTCTGATGGTGTGCTGACGGATATAAAAATTTAGTCCTTTGGAACTTTAATACCATGAAACAATCCCTTTTATGGTATGGTGGATCATAAAACACTTAAGTGTATTTTTCCTTTTAATATTTTTCTTCCAAGTATTCTGAAACTTTAATTAGTTCAGGTTGGGGTTATTTCCCTCTTCCCACCCACAATAAAACAAGTTATTTCAATTCTTTAACCTACACATTACTCTTCAATTGGAAGTTTTTAATAATAAAGATTACGTTCATGTAATAACAGAAACCAGGTAACACAAATCTACCATAAAGTAAGTAAATTGTCTCATTCTCTGACATTAGGTTACGTGCATGGCACCAGCAGATCAGTTTAGTCTGGGTAAAACAGCAGGGAGTTAGAATTCCTGGTTTCTAATTATTCAGTAGCTGTGTGGCCAGGAAGAAGGCTTTAATGTTGCAGGATCTTTAAGATGGGCTGTAACTCTGAGGCCTGCCTCTTGCAGTTGTGAATCACTTGGGGTAACGCACAACTTTGCAAGCTGGATGTGTAAGCCTGAAAGTGGAGAGGGTTTGTAAGCCTTCCTTTTGCCTGCGGGTAGGCTGACTCAAGAGCCAGCTCTCCCCTCCACTAGTGCACAAAGAAGCACAGCTGACTGGGGACCAAGCCAATCTAGAAGGGTCTCTGCAGACTTTGAGATAAACAGAAAGCAGATCGGAATGGCCCCCGCCCTACCATCCACAGCTACTTTCCTCTTTAAACTTCAGCTGCTCTGGGTATGAAATGAACATAAGTAAGTGCTAACTATCTTATACAGTTGTTTTCAGGATTGAAAGGAGATAATGCAAGAGAGTTTAGGGATAACGGGTGAAGATTCTCTTTTCTAACCCTTCTCTTTCTCTCCTAATGAAACCTCTCTTAAAGCCTGGTTACCACTGCTTTGAGGCAGTGGTGAAGCCTCACAACCTCCTTTCAGTCAAGATGTCAGCACGGAAGCTAGTATGACTTAAATCAGTTAAATAACACCAAGGTGTGAATGGTACCCACAGGTGGCTTGAAGGAAAATGTTGCATTCTAAAAGAGGATTAATTAACTGGAAGGGTTTCAGAAAATAGGGATTTTTTTTTTTTTTTTTTTTTTGTAGGAGGTGAGTAGAATTCCCTGAACCCCATCACTGAAACCACGCCTTTGTAGGATTGTCGGAAGGGAGGTCTAAAACACACGTTTAATGAATAAGCACTCGAACTAATTCACCCCCACCCCCTTCACCAAGAGGCCTCTAAGATCATAACGACCTTGGCCGTTCTTTGGTCATCCTAGGCGAATGAACCTTCGCTAGAGAGAAGGCGGGAAGGAGAGACCGAAGCTCAACTGAATTACCAGAAAGGATGTTTTCATTTGAATAAACTGCCCAGTTGTTACCTCCCCACTCATCTCCGCTAACTTTTAACCCTCCTGCTGGGGCGAGATGCGGGGTTGAGGACGCGGCGAAAGGGGTGCCGGAGGCCCGACGGTCGGGGGGCTCCTCCGCTGGACAATCTCTACTGCCGCCCCCTGGACCCCGGGAGGGGCGAGCAGGGCGGAGACAGTTCCCTGCTCTGCCCGGGTCCTCCCCAAAGCCCCAGCTAGCGGAGTGGGGGGCGGGTAGCCGGATCACGGAGGACTTGGCAGTTTCCGGGAGGTTGGGGAAGCGACCCCGAGCACAGCCCGGCCAGACGCAGTCGCCGAAGCGGACGTTCTAGGTGGCACAGACACCTCCGGGATAGAGCAGGCGCCCGGGAGGGCGGGCTGCACCACCCCCACCTGCGGCCACGCGCCGAGCGCCCGGACCGCGTGGGCACAGTCCCCAGCCTCCCGGGGAGGGGCACCCGGGAGAGGGCGGGGCCCCGGGAGGCGGGGTCGTAAGGCTCTCGGAGGCTAAAGCCGCGCCCGGAGCCTGGCGGGGAGGCGGCGGGAGGGGCCGGGACGGCCGGAGTGAGCGGCGGCCGCAGCTGCAGCTGGACTGCCCGCGGGCGGCTCGGGCCGCGCGCCTGGAACCTCGCGGGGCGGGCGGGCGCGGTACCCCCTGCCTGGCCGCCTGCACCCGGGGGAGGCGGCCCACGCGCGACGGGACCAGCAGCATGAGCAGCGGCTACAGCAGCCTGGAGGAGGACTCCGAGGACTTCTTCTTCACCGCCAGGACCTCCTTTTTCAGGAGAGCGCCCCAGGGCAAGCCCCGCGCCGGCCAGCAAGTGAGTGGCACGCGCCGTGGGCGCCGCAGCCCGCGCCCATCGCTCCCGGGGTCCCCGAATCCACGTGTGCCTGCGAGGCTCGCTGGGGATGCCGGCTGGGAAGGAGGAGGGGGCGGCCGAGAAGGGGCTCCTGCCGTTTGGGATCCCAGGGTCGTGCCTGGAGCTCGTGCACATGGGCGTGCGGACGTGCGCGCGCGGAGAGCGGCCAGGGCTAGGGAAAGAGGAGGAAGGGCAGGAGACCGGGGGCCGTCTTCTGCCTTCCGCGCCAGATGGCCTCTGCGGCCCAGCTTCGGGCTGCGGGCAAGCAGTTCTGAGCGTGGAGGCGTCCCTCGCCCATCCCGGCGTTTCCTCTGCGCCCCAGCAGTCCGTGGTCGGGTCCTGGCCCCGGCCCTCACTGTGAGTCGGCTCAGTGGGTACTGAGTGGCTTGGGCACCGTGTAATAGCCAGGGGTGGCGGTGGTGACCTGGCTTCCCCTACCTTCCGGGTCCGGGACTTTGGTGGTGGGGGTGGGGACGATAGAAGGCGCTCACTAGATCTTGGTTGCGGGAGTCAATGTTGTGCGTTTCCTGCAAAGTCAAGTTTGTGAGTGCCTCCAGTGTTTTGCAAACAAGTTCCGGTGCTAGGTAAATACCAGCCGGCGAGAGCTGAGCCTTAGGCCGGTTTCTTCCTTTTTTGGAGGAAGCATGCCGTGGGAAGTAGGACTCTGGAAAAGATGGGAAGGGAACTTGGGCCGGTTTCGCCGACCGTGACCGTGTTATTCAGGGAGGCTTTCTCGAAACGGGCCACTTGGGGTGGACTTCTCAGTCTGGAGCGTGAACTTGCGGCCTCTTGGCCCTGGGAACCACACCAGGGAGCCCCGCCAACCAAGCAGTGCCCACATCAGATTAGTGAAGGCTGTAATGGAACAAATTTGTTGCCCTTAAATAACATCAGGCGCTCCCCAAACTTTGCTATTAGACAGTCCTGAAGACTAGAGGCAAGGAAAATCGTTCAGGGCCGGAAGAGGAGTTATGGGAGGGGTGAGGACGGAGTAATGTGTCAGGGTTTCCTTGCCAGACCTTTTAAGTTTACTTAACCACTTTCTGAGGTCAGATTTCCAGATTCGGAAGTTCTAGTCTTCTCAGCCTCTTAGCCCCCAAACCAGAAGGAGGGGCAGAGGGGATGGTGAAGGGCCAGAGTGAAGTCAAGTGCCCTTATTCAGTAAGCAGGTAATCCTAAGTGAAGTCCTGGGGCGGCAGTCCGCCTTCTTTATTGTTTCTAAGGCTTAGGGTTGCACTATTTACTAGTCACTTTGAGCGATGGCTTAGCTCAGGCTGCTGTAACAAATACCGTAAACTAGGTGACTTAAACACGAATATTTCTCACAGTTCTGGAGGCTGGAGGTGGATCTGGGTGCATGGTGGGGTTCTGGTGAAGACCCCCTTCTTGGCTTGGGCTTCCTGGCTGGGAGACAGCCCACCTCTTGCTGTGACCTCAGGTGGAGAAAGGGCTAGCTTTCTTCCTCTTATAAGGGTGCCTCTCATCTTGGGGGCCACCCTCCTGGCCTCATTGCCTCCCACAGATCCCCACCTCCAAATCCTGTCACGTTTAGGGCTTCATCATTTGAATTTTGGAGTGGGGGGGTCCACATGGAGTTAATAGCAATTGATCCTTCTTTTACAATAGAGTGTATTTTATTTTATTAAAAAAAATTTTTTTTAACGTTTATTTATTTTTGAGACAGAGAGAGAGCATGAACAGGGGAGGGTCAGAGAAAGAGGGAGACACAGAATCTGAAACAGGCTCCAGGCTCTGAGCTGTCAGCACAGAGCCTGATGCGGGGCTCGAACTCACAGACCGGGAGATCATGACCTGAGCGGTCGGACGCTTAACCGACTGAGCCACCCAGGCGCCCCCAATAGAGTGTATTTTAATGGCATGCGTTTGCTGTGAAGTTTAGAAGGCAGAAACACTGTTCTTCTGTCTTTGAGGGAAGAATTAATCGCTTTTCCTTATGCTTCTTTCTTTCACTTGGCTCTTCTTTCTTTCTTGATCTCTCCTTTGTTTCTCTTCTCTTTGTATTTTCTCCTGCCACTTACATTGCTGTCACCGCCTGACACTTTCGCTAGAATTTGACAGCAGTGGTTGTGCTGGGTTGATGGCCGTTCCAGAGGCGGCTCTTGATCTCCAGAAAACTTGCTGGTTCTCAGGTTCTCCAGGTATGCTCCTTCCCAAGGGCCAGATTATCCAGGTTAGAATAGTGTGAGAATGTTTCAGTGCTTTAGAAAGTAAAAGCCTCTTTTTCTCTGGGTTTACAGTGTTTCTGCTTGTTGATCTAGCGTTCATATTGTTTAATACTTATTTAGCATTTAGAATTAGTCTGACATTCATTAGTGTTGTGCTGAAAACCGGGACAGTAAGACCTAGTTCTTTGCTTGAAGATCCTGTTCTGTATATTCTGAAGCCTTATTGCCTGTGTATTTCCCCTTCTAACATAACACATGGAAGGCGCTGACTTCTGGAACTTACTTGCCAGGTGGAAAAAGTGTTTCCAACTGAATTTTTGTGGGCATTTTGGTTAAAGTGCCTGAGGGAGTGTGTTAAATTCCTGATAGGATTTGCAAGTTAAAGAAGTAAAACTTTTTTAAAAAATTTTTATTTATTTATTTATTTAAAAAATTCTTTTAATGTTTATTTCTTTTTGAGAGAGAGAGAGGGACAGAGCATGAGCAGGAAAGGGGCAGAGAGAGAGGGAGACACAGAATCCGAAGCAGGCCATGTGGGGCTCGAACTCACAAACTGTGAGATCAGGACCTGAGCCGAACGAAGTCAGACGCTCAACCGACTGAGTCACCCGGGCGCCCTCTTTTTAAAAATTTTTAATGTTTATTTATTTTTGAGAGCGTGCAAGGAGAGGAGGGACAGAGAGAGAGGTACAGAATCTGAAGCAGGCTCCAGGCTCTGAGCTGCCAGCACAGAGTCCGACACGGGACTTGAACCCACGAACTGTGAGATCATGACTTGAGCCAAAGTTGGTGTTAAACCGACTGAGCCAGCCAGGCGCCGCAAAGAAGTAAAACTTCAAAAGCAAGGCACTCTAAATATAGAACATTTGTTTTACCTATGGTTAGATGATAGATAAGCCTTTGTCATTTTATTATCTTATTATTATTATTTTAAGGAATCTCTGTGCCCAATGTGGGGCTTGAACTCATGACCCTGAGATCAAGAGTCGCTTGCTATATTAACTGAGTCAGCTAGGCACCCCACCTTTTTCATTTTATTATGTTGGTGATTAGAAGAATAAGATAAGCATATCTGACAAAGTGTGAAAGTGAAATTGAAATTTATCCTTTCTTTATTTAGAGAGGTGCAAAGAGAGATGTTGCCATAGGCTTTGTTATTGATAATGGTAATTGTGGGTTTTTGTTTTTGTTTTTGTTTTTTTGGTGCTGAACCACCTGGTGAAAAAGCCAGGAAGATATGGTTTCTAGGACTCTTGAAAATATCCAGAGAAAGCAAGATGTTTGTGGTAAATTCAGGATGGAGAAAAAGGGGGAGGGGAGTGAGGAATTTCTTTTCTTCTCTTGCCAGGCAAAGGAATATAGCCCAACTTCTATCTCCAACAAAAACAAAAATCTTATGGGTATAAAGAAAATGTTACTGTTTTCTTTCTTATATTATGTTGGTACCTTCTTTAAAAAAAGCAAAAGACTGAAAAACCTGTCTGGAGGATATAAACAGGAATGAACACATGGCCTTTTTGTGGCAGTTTGGATGTCCTATGTATTGTATCTCTGGGGTCTCCATTGGTACCTGATACACAGTGGTTGCTCAGTGAATATTAGTTATGTGACTCCTTTCCTGGTTTGATAATAATTGGCTCTTTTTAAGTTTATTTATTAGAGAGAGAGACAGACAGATACGGGGGGAGAGTGGTGGAAGGGAGGGAGGGAGAATCCTAAAAGGCTCTACAGGGCTTGATCCCATGGATCATGAGATCATGACCTGAGCTGAAATCAAGGGTCAGAAGCATAACCGACTGAGCCAGCCAGGGGCCCTGATAATACTCGGCTCTTTACAGGTTTTCAAATGCATCCTATTTTATGATTCTCCCCAGAACCCCCCTGGAGAATTAATGAAAGGTAAGGCCTTGTTAAGGGATTCACCAAAGGGCCCACAAACTTTCCTTTTTTGTTAATTCTCAGCCAAAAAAAAAAAAAAAAAAAAATTAAAGTTCAGTTTTCTTGTCGCACATATGGACATCTATAATTTAGGAGTTTCTTAAAATGTTGGGGACCCGTCCCCCATTCTGCATATATCTTCATTACAGTGTTCATAATTCTTAATGTAATCTATTGGAGCATATCTTACCCCCAGCTAAGGTAATTACTTTTCTTTCTGGGCCTTTGGTAGTTCAATAGGAATAAGGAAAGGAGACCCTGTTTTTGCTTTAGCAGAATAGTCAAGAAGCCTTAAACTTAAAAAATTGTCTCTGAACCACTCACACTTCTAAAAGAAGTTACCCTGAAAAATTGTTTAATAAGGCAAGCCTGTGAGACCCCATATAACAGGCCTCAAGTTTGCCCTATGGGTTCTCTCCTTAGTATAATTTAAAGTTTTTTCTGGTTTGTTTGGTTCTGTGTCACATCGTTAGAATCAGCAGTAATGAGGCACACTGTTTTTCTTCAGTGTTTCCATTAGAAGCTTTGGCGGTAGGTCACTGGGGATGAAAGAATAATGGTTTACAACTTCAAAAGTATTTTGACTTTATTGCTTTTCTGCACAGATTTTTAATCCCTATATTGTCAAACATAAGTATTCCTACCAGTCCTTTTGCCTGGTGTGGGGTGATTTGCACGTTTCGTCTCCATGTTTGCTATGTCCTGTCCTTACACAGTACATATTAATCCATTGGAATTTTGTGTTTGTGTGAACAGGACTCACAAAGACACATTCCTTTAACTCAATTTCAAGAGAACATTAGTCACCTCTTCTATGAAAATACATTCTCTTCCCCGTTTCTTCTTCTGGCTAACTTGCAAAGATTTGGGATTATTTGGAAAGCAGTGACAGAAAACATTTATGAAAAGAAAAGCTAAAAATATCCAATAATGTGCTTATTCTTTTTAGACTTCCTTTGGCAGTCCATGCATGTCATACTGTAAACATTCATTTTCTGGGAGGAAAAAAACACGAGGCAGACCAAGTACTTTTTAGTGTGGTGTGGGCCCCAATTCTTAGCCGTGAGCATCAGCTCTTGCTCACCCCCAGCTGCCCACAGAAGTAGCTGTCCTTTGATAAAGGCCCCTGTTTGAGACTTGCTTTTCGCTTCTGATTTGGCTTGAGGCCATTATCTAGTTGGGGCCCTTGTTCAGAAGTGCTGGTGAAAAGACAGTACAGGATAGGAGATAGATGCCTGGGAAGGAGCTGCTTTTATATACTGTATCTTGGCTAAATTCACCTGTTTGTATCTTTGTCTCATTGAAGAGCTATGCACAGTGCCTAGTAAGAGGTTTAATTCTGAATAAGCATTAGCTATGTGACGAGGCCCTGCTTCTTGTTCATTTTCGGATGCAACAACTTTTGTTTGTTTATTTATTTAAACGCTTATTTATTTTTGAGAGTGAGAGTGTGAGTGGAGGAGGGACAGACTGAGAGGGAGACAGAGGACAGAGGGCTCTGTGCTGACAGCAGAGAGCCTGATGAGGGGCTTGAACTCACCAACTGTGAGATCATGACCTGAGCTGAAGATCATGACTGGATGCTTAATGGACTGAGCCACCCAGGTGCCCCTGATGCAACAACTTTTAATGTTTGTTTATTTTATTTTTATTTTTATTTATTTATTTTATTTATTTTATTTTATTTTTTTAAATTTTTTTTACGTTTATTTATTTTTGAGACAGAGAGAGACAGAGCATGAACGGGGGAGGGTCAGAGAGAGGGAGACACAGAATCTGAAACAGGCTCCAGGCTCTGAGCTGTCAGCACAGAGCCCGACGCGGGGCTCGAACTCACTGACCGCGAGATCATGACCCGAGCCGAAGTCAGCTGCTCAACTGAGCCACCCAGGCGCCCCTATTTATTTTATTTAGAAAACGAGAGCCAGGGAGGGGCAGAGGAGAGGAAGAGAGAGAGAATCCCAAGCAGGCTCCACACTGTCAGCACAAAGCCTGGTGCGGGGTTTGAATTCTTGAACTATGAGATCACGACCTGAGCTGAAATCAAGAGTCGGACGCTTAACTGACTGAGCCACCCCAGGCTCCTCTGCAACAACTTTTAAATAACTGCATGTAACTAGGACTCTGGTCATACTAGTCTTCACTTCCTTTCTGGAGCTGTGTGATTTGCCATCACAGAACCTTGGCTTGGGATTGCTTCCCTCCCTTCTCTGTCCCCTCAGAAAAGTCTTCCTGAATCACCACTCCGAAGTAGGCAACTTCTCCTCTTACAGCCCTCTGCTCTTTCCTTTCATAGCAAAAATTATAATTTGTTGTTGTATCTAGTTTAATGAGGACAGAGACTACCATGTTGACCCAGCACATAAATAAATGCCCCGTACTTAGTTTTTGAAGGAATGAAAACCTACTGATTTTTTTTTTAATATGAAATTTATTGTCAAATTGGTTTCCATACAACACCCAGTGCTCATCCCAACAGATGCCCTCCTCAATACCCATTCCCCCCCACCCCCATCAACCCTCAGATTGTTCTCAGTTTTTAAGAGTCTTTTATGGAAAACCTACTGATTTTGGATGGAAGTTCCAGTCCTTGGTACTGTGACTTTTCCTTTATACACAAGTATACAGAATTTTTCCTCCTCTCCCAGCTGGACCAAAAGTTTCTAAAAGCATCTTACACATTAATAGTCATTTAAAAATAAATGATATTGGTAATCAGTGTTATTGCTGGTTTAGGTATAACTCACTTTATGTATTTCCCCCTTATTTTAAGAAAGCCCATTATTCATCCATTTAACATTTATTGAATTTATTTTGCCAACAATTTATTTTTGCTATGAAGGGAAGGAGCAGAGGGCTTAAGAGGGGAGGGATGCCTACTTTGTTTTGCCTTTAAGGTTTTATTTATTTTTAAGTGTTTATTTTATGTATGTATGTATGTATTTATTTTTGGAGAGAGAGCACACGCAAGCAGGGGAGGGGGCAAAGGGAGAGAGAGAATCTCAAGCAGGCTCCATGCTCAGTGCAGAGCCTGATGTGGGGCTCGATCCTATGACCCTGGGATCATGACCTAAGCCAAAGTCGAGTTGGATGCTCAACCGACTGAGCCACTCAGCTGCCTCCTTTGACTAATATTTTTTAAAAGCTTACCAAATAGAACATGTCTCTAATTTTTCTTTAAAGAGCTTGTCCCTGGGGCGCCTGGGTGGCTCAGTCGGTTGGGCGTCCGACTTCGGCTCAGGTCATGATCTCGCGGTCCGTGAGTTCGAGCCCCGCGTCGGGCTCTGTGCTGACAGCTCAGAGCCTGGAGCCTGTTTCAGATTCTGTGTCTCCCTCGCTCTCTGACCTTCCCCCATTCATGCTCTGTCTCTCTCTGTCTCAAAAATGAATAAACGTTAAAAAAAAAAAAATTAAAAAAAAAAAGAGCTTGTCCCTTTAGTGTAAAGGAAACTTGTACCTGTTGACAGTTTTTAAAGAACACTTGTATTGTGTAAAGTGTGGTAAAGCTGTACATCAGTTTAGATGGAAAGGCTTACGGAGAAGTGTATCTCTGTAAAACAAGCCACGTTTTCCTGTTGACATCTGTCCAGAAGCTGTAGATGATTGTGTTCCAACAGAAACATCATCATCCTCAAGGATATGAAGTGCATTAAACAGAGTTCATATTAATAACACTAACCAGAGTTGATCAAACTCTCCCAAATAGTGTTAGTTTTTCAGGTTTTTCTTAATAGTTCTGGTTTGGCTGTCAGTGGCTAGTGAAATGGTTTTGTTTACTTGTTATTATCATCATTATTTTTTAAAGTTTATTTTTGAGAGGGGGTGGGGCAGAAAGAAAGAGAGAGAGAGAGAATCCCTCTGCTAATAGCACAGAGCCTGATGTGGGGCTTGATCCCATGAACCCTGAGATCATGACCTGAGCTGAAATCAAGAGTCAGATGCTTAACTGACTTGAGCCACCCAGATGCCCCAAAAGTTAGAATGTCTATATATATAACATATATATAA
>NC_064809.1:87519992-87532350 GCF_023721935.1 Panthera uncia
TTTTTTTTTTTTTTTTTTTTTTTTGAGAAAGAGAGAGAATGAGTCAGGGAGAGGCAAAGGGAGAGAAAGGCAGAGAATCTTAAGTGGGCTTCATGCTCATGGCTCAGTCTCACAAACCATGAGATCATGACCTGAGCTGAAATCAAGAGTTGGACACTTAACTGACTGAGCCACCCAGGCGCCCCTAACTTGTTATTTTTTTAATGGACAGGGCCAGATATGCAATAGGAAGGATGTCAGAGCCCATAAAAAAATGATTAAGATGTGATATGCACATAAAAATGTTGTGAATAGAAGTGGTCATCATTCTAAAACTGTACTGTAATACAGTAGTTACTGACCACATGTGACTCTTGAGCACTTGAAATGTTTCTGACCTGAACTTAGAGGTGCTGGAGGTATGAAATATACACTGATTTCTAAAACCAAGGGAAGAGAATATAAAATGTAAACAATGATTGCTTAATATTGGTTATATGCTGAATATTTGGGATATACTGAGTTAAATGAAATTGTTACCTGTTTGTTTTTTAACTTGGCTACTAGAAAATTTAGAATTCTGTATGTGGCTCACATTCTGTTTCTGCTGGGCAATGCTATCTGCTAAAGCAGAGCTGCTAACTCTTGCCGGGGGTTTCGATCTCCATCCTCTGCACATGGATGGATGGGTTGCCAGCCAGGTGCCCTGAGAAGATTTTTCTTTGTGAAGGGGAACTTGCCCTTTACTGTTGGGAATAGTTTCTTCTCAGCCTATCGAGGGTCATGCATACCAGCATTTTGAGGTTGTGAAACTTTTGTGTGGGGAACTTCCCTTTTTTCTGACCTATGAGCTGATAGGATAAAAACTGTCCTAATGGCATTCAAACTGCAACCCTGCCTTGAATTTAAAGAGAATGGAGCTCATTATTTCATAGGGTATTAAAACGGCAAGAGTAATACACATTTTATGGACTATAATTGCTAACTGCTGCTACATGATTCAGTCAGCTAAGAATAATTTACTAATTATATTGTAGCACTCAGTTCTTTTTTCCAGATGCTAAAGAAAGTGAGATAATTAGAGCAGGAAGAAGGATGAATTTGGGAATTGGAGACCAGAAGAATAGATTTAGAAGATCTAGATTTAAGAGGTTTAGAATGCAATCAGCAAACATTTTCATGAAATTAATGCAGGTCAGGCCATGTTTGTGTGTGTTAAGATTGTGAAGGTAGTTTTCTACATTCATTCCCAAGTGTTCATGGAATGCTCGCAATGTGATAGACTGGTGCTAGGGTTTTGATGAACAAAACAGATAGAAACCTGCTCTTAAGAAGTTGAGTTCAGAGTCTTACGGCACTTGGCTAGCTCGGTGGATAGAGCATGTGGTTCTTGATCTCAGGGTTGTATGACTCTAAGTTTGAACCCCACTTTGGGTGTAGAGATTACTTAAAATCTTTTAAAAAGTTGAGTTTGTAGTCTGTATACGTCATTTCTCGTCCATGGTAAAGAGCAAGGTCTTAGTTCAAAATCTGGCTCCATGTTTGTTTCGTATATGCGAAGAAAGTACTTTATCATAGGCATGGCATTTTTACTCAAAGGATATTAAGGTTTTATTGGTAGCTGGAGCAGTATGTTTAAAAATCTTTTTTTCCAGAATTTTTAATATTTGTTTATTTTTGAGAGAGAGAGGAAGAACTAGTGGGGGAGGGGTGGAGAGAGAGGGAGACACAGATAGAATGTGAAGGAAGCTCTGGGCTCTGAGCTGTCAGCACAGAGACTGACATGGGGCTCATACTTACAGCCATGAGATCATGACCTGGGTCGAAGTCGGATGCTTAACCACCTGAGCCACCCAGTTGCCCCCCCTCCCCCAAATTTTTTTGATAATAAGAGTGCTGTAAAAATCGCATCATATACTTTGAGGGGAAAATGGTCCATTATCTAAGTTCAGGTCAATATCCTAATTCGAATATTATTTTGCAGAATTGTTTTCTAGTTTTTTTCATTTGTCTTATTTTTTTAAGTAATCCCTACACCCAACGTAGGGCTCAAACTTATGACCCCAAGATCAAGAGTCCCATGCTTAACTGACTGAGCCAGCCAGGCACCCCTCATTTGTCCTTTTACATACATATAATTGTTTTGTCCTGACTTTTAAAAAAATTGTGGTAAAATACACCTAAAATTTGCCATCTAGTGTTAAGTATATTTACATTGTTATGTCTTCCATTGCCAGAACTTTTTCATCTTGGAAACTGAAACTCTGTCCCCATTAAAGTGCAACCCTCTCCCCACCGTACTCCTGGCAGTCAGCATTCTATTTCTGTTTCTATGGGTTTGACTGTTCTGGATATCTCCTGTAAGTGAAATCCTACAATATTTGTCTTTTTGTGACTGGCTTATTTCACTCAGCATAATGTCCTTAAGGTTCATCCGTCTGTAGCATGTGTTAGCATTTCCTTCAGGTCTGAATAATACTGCATTCCATGTATGTACCACATTTTGTTTATCCATTAATCAGTCAGTGACTAGTTGGGTGCGTCTAACTCTTGGCTATGGTGAGTAATGCTGCAAGGAACATGGGATCTGTCTTAGGTGAATCTCAATTCTTTCAGGTATATACCCAGAAGTGGCATTGCTGAATCATATAGTAAATTTTTAAAAAAATTTTAAGATATGTTTTTTTTAAATGTTTGTTTTTGAGAGAGACAGAGACACAGAGCATGAACAGGGGAGGGGCAGAGAGCGAGGGAGACACAGAATCCAAAGGAGGCTCCAGGTTCTGAGCTGTCAGCACAGAGCCGGATGGGGACTTGAACCCATGAACTGTGAGATAATGACCTGAGCCGGAGTCGGATGCTTAACTGACTGAGCCACCTAGGTGCCCCTGAAGGCTGTATTTTTAACTAGTTTCATTGTGCCCTTAGCTCCACTGGGCATCGTCGTTAAAATAGAGGGAAAAGTGGGGTGCCTGGCTGGCACAGTCAGTAGAGCATGTGACTCTGAGGACAAAGAATAACTCATTGTTATTTAACTTGCATTCCTTTAACAGTAAATTTAATATGTTTCTGTACTTCTAAGTAGATCTTCCTCTTGGTGTGAGCATTGTTCATGGCCTTTGACCATTTGTTAGGCAGGCCGGAAATCTCCCAAGAGTTCTGTTCTTGAGTCGTGTGCATGTTTAGCGGGGGAGATGGTTCCCCTTTTTTGTGGTCAGCTAAACTCCAGGTTATTTTTTGACTTACTCTGTTTGTACCAAAAGGACATTACATATTCTGGCATTTTGAAATCCTTTAGAGTCTGTCTCAGGCTGACATCACTCTGAAACTCCAAGCAAAAAAAAAAAACCCACTTTACTCCTATAATTATGACACAGGAAAGGCATTACTAAGAAAGCATCAGTGTCCTGTGAATACACTGTGGAATACAGAGGGTGGGAGCTGGACGATGTGCCTTTTACTTAGCATGTTAAAAAAAAAAAAAAAAAAAGTGACTGAAGGTGCCCGTTTATCTTTGAATTTCAGTACATTTAGTGTGAGTCTTCCAAGCCCCCGGGAGAATTCAGAAGAACCTAAGTTTTATAAACAGACCAGATATTGAAAAAAAGGATTGTAGGACAAACTGCTAAAAAAAACAAAACAAAACAAAACAAAACCCCACCTACCCCAAAGAATTTTTATACTGTTTACTTATTGGCCTACTGTCTTTTGTTGAAACATTGCAGTTAGATAGAATCAGGCATCCTTCTATCTTAAGGCTTGCCTGTGATGAAAATTTTGGCTTAATCTCTTATAATCTGATGAACCCGTAGTTTGTCCTCATTTAATTTTTTCTTTATTCATAATATTTTAATTAAGTGAATCTTTTAAAGAGACGGAAAGAATTATTTCTGACTTTAGATGGATTATGAAGCCGCCTTAATCCTCATATTCTTAGGCAACTCAAACAAGTTTACTCTGAGAATTTCCTACAAATGCTTGTTTCGAGGAATATTTTTTTGATACTTCGCCAGTGAAGTCCTAGAAATTTATGTGTAGTTGATACAGTTCTTGAGCAGCCAAACAAAAACCAAACACTTTTATGAAAATATAAAAAAGCTGTATGCATTACATAGGGAAAAAATAGCAGTACTAAAAATGTTTAACATTCCATCGTGTTTTATAGTCAATGGAGCTTTCCAAGAGAATTAACTTTCAGTTGATTTATTTGGACTTTAATTTCAGTGGAACTTGGAAATGAGAAATTAAACCAACAGAAGTTTTATTGGTTTAGACCTTCACCAGATCCAGGTTTTAATGGCACTGCGGAGGTGAATTCAGAGGTATTTGACTGTAGTCCGTGATTTCCCAGCTATGGGAAAATGTAAATATTATGTAGGTGGTTTAAAGAAACAATAATATTACTTTTGTCCATTTAAGGTCTGTTTCTGTTTGTTTAAACAGGCTCGTGGATAGCTTTTTCTTGCCAGTTTTCCTTTGGGGGAGAGTCACTGCCCTTTCAGATCTTTCTGAAGTTTGAAAATTGCTTTCTTGCTTTCTCTAATGACCAGGCCCACGTAGTGCCCTGGGGGTGGGGGTGGGGGGGAAGGAGTGTGGTGGTGATGTACTGTGCTGAGGTGTGGGGTTTGATTCTTGGCTGTCCTGCTGGTCTGTGCTAGAGAAATTTGCTCTATGAACTGTACCCAGAGTGCAATTATTCCTGCCATTTGGTGCAGGGGACTGGAGGTAGGTTATGTAGGGGAAAGTAATACCTTTCAAAAAGGCAACTATAGCACCCAAATCAGCAAATCAGCGTAAAATTCATTCACACTGGAGGTACTTCTGAACAGTTTTTTTAAATTTTATTTTTAATGTTTATTTTTGAGAGAGAGAGTGAGAGCAGGGGAGGGGCAGAGAGAGAGGGAGACACAGAATCCGAATCAGGCTCCAGGCTCCGAGCTGTCAACACAGAGCCGGACGTGGGGCTTGAACTCATAGGCTTGAACTCATAGTGAGATCATGACCTGAGCCGAAGTGGGATGCTTAACTGACTGAGTCAGTCACCCAGACGCCCCTGAACAGTTTTAATTAACAGTGGATCTTGATCTTTTCTGGTGAGGGCTATTAAAAAAAAAAAAAAAAAAAAAGAGGGGGGAACTGGATTTTGTTATGGGCTAAAAGGATGTGTGTCCTTGATTAATAATAAGCAGCTGTGTAAGGCAGCCTGGGTTTAAATCTGCCCACCATTATCTTGGGCAAGTCCTTGCACCTCTTTGAGCCTTGATTTCCTCATCTGTAAAGTAGCAGCATGCCTGGCACATATAAACAGTAATAAGTATTAGCAATTAAAAAAAAATTACCTTTTATTTTTAAAAGGTTCTTCCACATTTGGTCATGTATTTCATTTGAGTTTTGGGCTGAATGGAGAACTGGCCGTGCCTGGGAGAGTTGAAGCCAAAGAATGAAAGGTAATTAGGTGCGTCACTTTGGATTTATTGACCAAAAGAAATTGGGAATCTCAATGTCCTTGATCAGGAGGAAGCTTTAGTCATTGCTGGAGGCTTAAAAAAATTTTTTTTTTTTCTTTTTGAAACCACTTTCAGTCTCACTGTAGTGCTTTTGTTTTCTGGTAAAGGAGTTGTTGTCTCCTGACCAAGCCTGAGGCCACCTATCAAAGTCTTTACTAAAGTCTTTTTTCCCCTTAAAGTTAGCCACCCCAGTGGAAAGAGAGATCGGACATAGGAAAATGTGGTTCTTTTGCTCAAGAGTTGGTGTATACCTTAACACACTGAAGTTTGTTTCTTTTCTCCTCCTTTTTTCTTTCAACTTCCTTTTGTTCTCCCTCTCTTATCTGCCTCTGGCTGCAGGATTCTGGCTGCAGTTTTCTGCTGGAGGCTACTGGCTTGACCTGGTGACAGATTTTTGCTTCTTCCTGGGGGGCTTCCCTTTTTCCTCCAGAAGGTGTAAATTGCCTTGTGCTCATTGTTTAGGGACTTAGTCACTGTCTTGTTTCTGGTTTTCATGAGATCAAATTGAATGGGGTAATTTATGTGAACTGAGTACCTCACGGCAAAGGGGATGTGTTGCTGTCCTTTGAATCCATTTCCACGCTGTGGCTGGGCTCCCAGCCCTCTGGTCTCCCACTCAGTGTTTGAGCATTGCTGGACACATCCACAGTTCGGAAGTAAGCTTCGCTTGTGCACAGTTTGAACATAGGCATTAAAGAAGCTCAGTGAGTCACGTGATCTGTTTGGCTAACTCTTCAGAGTTCATTTATGCTCTATAAAACTGGCATGGGTTTTGGAATCTGGTGGGAAACCTCTTCCTTCAGACCATGTGAGCCTCTTGGGGTTTGCCATTCCCTCTCTGTCCCCAGCCTCCCCTTCCTTTGGTTGTGTTTCTTACAATAAATTGGTTGTCTAAAGCTGGCTTTATATTCTGAATGCCATTGTGAATATTTTTAATCACTTCCATTGTAAATTTAGCTGAACCGTAAATTTTACTGATACTCCTACGTAAATATTCTCTTGTTAATATAAAAGACTTGGGACATTATCCAGCATGTGAGTACATATTCAATAAATGTTGACTATTATTTCTAGTAGTATTAGCATTATTCATTAAAAACAATTTCATAGGAGCTCTAAGATAGTGTGATATGATGGGAAAGTCTAGGGATCTAGAATTGGGAAATCATCTTGATTTTGAATCTGTCATTCACTAGCTCTGGGAGCTTTGAAGAGGTTCCTTAACTTTTTGAGTATCAGCTTGTTAATCTTTAAAACATATTCCAGAGGGGTTATATAAGATAATGTGTGTGAAAGTACTCCCAAGTTATGAATTGTTACATAATTGCAAATATTAGTGTTTAGAGACTAGTATAAAATTGTTTTCTTAACATATATTGTGTCTTATAAATTGATTTTAAATTCTCAACCTATGGTAGTATTGGAGGTGATACTTGATAAATGGTTATTGAAAAATGAATTTATTCCCCCATCTCATTCATGTATATTTTGTTAATTTTGATTTTCATTAAAAATTTTTTAATGTTTGTTTATTTTTGAGAGAGCGACAGAGAGTGTGTGAGCAGGGGAGGGACAGAGAGAGAGGGAGACACAGAATCTGAGCAGGCTACAGGCTCTGAGCCTGATGCGGGGCTTGAACTCACAACTGTGAGATCATGACCTGAGTTGAAGTTGGTTGCTTAACTGAGCCACCCAGGCGCCCCCAAGTATGTCTCTTTTTATCTGCAAAATGGTGATTTGTATTTGGGGGCCTGAACTTTTTTTTTTTTTTTTTTTTTTTTTGGTAATATTTTTGGACAGAAAGCACTGGGCTGGGGAGAGGGGCGAGGGGCAGAAGGAGAAAGAGAATCCCAAGTAGGCTCCATGTTCAGCATGAAACCTGATGTGGGGTTCGATCCCATGACCCTGGGGTCATGACCTGAGCCGAAATCAAGCGTCCCACTCTCAACCAACTGAGCCATCCAGGCACCCTGGATGACCTGAGCATTTTATATCTAAGCAGCAAGTTTAAATTACCTTATGAATGAATTGTGTTTATGAAGCACTCTGATGCTTTGGAGAAAGACGATATTCCATTCTTATTATTGATTGAATGCATCAGGGGCTTTGAGTAAATTTAGTTTTAGGCCTTCCAGATTATCCTGTCTGTGAGCTTCATGAGGGCAGGCCATTTCTGTCTTGTTCACCACTAGATGTTCATTGCTAGTGTGGTACTTGGCACAGGGCACCAAGTGGGGTCTATTGTTATTTGTTTTTATTTACTTTTTAAAGATTTTATTTTTAAGTAATGTCTACACCCAATGTGGGGCTCCAACTCCCCGAGTGCTGAAATCGAGTCACATGCTCCTTTGAGTGAGCCAGCCAGGTGCCCTGTCATTATTCGTTAATTGACCACGTGGTTTTCATTTGGTCAGATTTGTGTCAGAATCCTAATCAAGAAAAATAAGTTGGTTGAAAGCAGTGAAACATGTTTCTTTTTTTTTTTTTTTTCAAGGGGAGTAATCCTAAAATAAATAATGGTAATAGATTCTGTATCATGTGAAAGTGAGCCATTTAGGCGAAACGGAACATATATTGGGCTGGGGATGTGGAGACCTGGGTCCTAGGCCTCTACTTTGTTCCAAAGAAGTAGCTTTGGAATTTAATGGCTGATTTATTCTAGAGCTGAATTCTTGATTGGAGGGAAAGTAACGGTGATAAAGGGCTTGAAAGGGATTCCATGAAATGTATTGCGATGCCAAATGAATTAGTTAGGAAATAGCTGTATTAGGTCATATCTGGTTGGGTGGGGTTGAACTTAAGTGAATTGGTTAGTCATGGGTGTTTGAGAAATGAGTAGAATATGTGGAATATGAGTAGAATATGAATTATTCCTTTTCCTAAAGAGGGAATGTCTTGGGTAAGAAATCAAGGGGGTCCTGGTGGTTTATTGAATTCATCCCTATATAGTTCCAACAAGAATGGGTTTCATGCAAGCCAAAGGAAAGCCTTAATTATTGCAGGAGTTGTAAACATGATGTCAAGAACTATTTAAGAAGGAGCCCACCAGAAAGAAACTGGGCAGGATGAATGTAGGAGAGTCTTGTGCTTACAGAGAATGCTAGGGTAGTGTGGGTAATTTAGCCCCCGTGCTTACTGAAGGACGAGTGCTTACAGGCAGGTGTGCATTCACATTTGGGAGTGAGGGAAGTGTATTCATTTCCTTTGGAAGATTAAATGTTGTCTTTTGTTTCCAGTGTCTCTTGTATTCCAGTTGGTCTGCATTGACCCTTGCCAGGTAAATGTTCCAAATCGTTTTTTTTTTTAAATTCTATTATAAAACCTCAGTCTTTTGCCTAATACAATATATCCAAATGTGAGGCTTCCAGAGGCTTCTATCCCCTTGCCCACACCCTGTGTAGAGTGCTTTACTCAGCTTCTCCATTCACTGATCCATGGATATCCAGTTCAAGGCTCATTTCTTACAACAATGTCTTGTCCTCTGATTGCTACAGGCATGTTTAAGTATCGCCTCCCTGACAAGAATGAAAACTCTAGAGGGCTAGGGATCTTTGCTTTATAGAGGCCATATTGAATGATTCGTGAATGTGATGATTAACCTGATTCATAATTGAGACATTGTCATTCCCAAGAAGAATTATTTTCAATCTGAGCAATTTATTTAGAACTTTCATCTGTTTCTAATTTCATACAGACTTCAGGAGATATTTCAGCAAGACCCCATAGGGAAAGATATTTCTTTAAAATTTGACTTTTAAACATTTGAGGGATTATTGATAATTTAGAAAGACATAACTAACTCTAAAGGAATGGCCTGGGTGGAATGGTTCCTTTTAATGTGAAGAGTCTGGTTTTCTGCAATTAGCTAGAAGGAACATACTTAAACACATAATTATAGGAAGCTTTGTTTTTAGGAATGGAAATCACAAAAAAATTATTTTTGTAGCGACTCCCATTTTTTTCATTAAGCACATTGTAGTGTCCCTGAAATTCTGTGGTGCATTTTATTTATTTACTTATTTATTAAAATTTTTTTTTCAATGTTTTGTTTATTTTTGAGAAACAGAGAAACTGAGCGTGAGCAGGGGAGGGACAGGGGGAGAGGGACACAGAATCTGAAGCAAGTTCCAGGCTCTGAGCTGTCAGCACAGAGCCCGATGCGGGGCTCGAACTCTCGAACCATGAGATCATGACCTGAGCCGAAGTCTGAGGCTTAACTAACTGAGCCACCCTGCTGCCCCTGTGGTGCATTTTAGATTTGGAAAATGTGTGATACGATAATACAAAGAGATGGCAGATTTAGTAGCTGCTCACATTTGTGTTCTTTTTAATTTGAAATGTAGGCTCTATGAAAATGAGTGTTGTCAAAATGGTTTAGGTGAACTAAAATGTTGCATTACCATTTTGTGGCAAGCAGAGTATCAAGACTCCAGACCCTTAATGTTACAGTTATTAAACATTATTTGAAGTATCTCTGAGTTTGCATATAGGCATTACATTCATTTAGGCAGTGATTGATTTTAACAATTCTAGTGATCAGAAAAGGAAATGTGGGCTGAAGTGTGAAGCAGTGGGTTTCCCCAGCTGCATAATTTATGTCCCCCCCAAAAGGTAGACACATGAAGCTAAAAAGCCGTGCAAAGTACTGACCTGTTCTTTGTGGCTATCGGGACTTGCAGGAGTGACTTCTAGCTAGGCCTCCGTGGCTGCCCAGTTACTGAGGTGGAAGGAAGGCAGTGAGAGTGGGGATGAAGCGGAAGAGGGGCCAGGTTGCAGATATTGGTGAATTGGGATGGGGTGGGTCTGGATGTGGGTACTGGGGGGTGGTGAGAACGAGGACAGGGATGAGTTGTGGGTTTCTTGGCTTGGGTGACTGGGAAGGTGATGTCATCACTTGCCAATTAAGGGAATATGGAAGAAAGAGGAGATTGGGGAGGGAGGGTAAGTTCAGACCGTGTATTGACTCCAGGCAGTCAATAAATAACGAATGAATGAATCTGGGTGTATTTTTTTTGAGCTGTCGGTAGGGTGTCAGTGTTCCCTGAGCTTCTTGGAGGTATAGCTGATCTGGGGAGAGAGCTCTGGGATTTGTTGAAGCCATGGGAGGAGGGGGACCCAAGCAAGGAGGATACACCGGCATGCATTCATTCATTCATAAGTTTGCTTATAAGTTTCTTTATTTTGAGAGAGCATGCAAGTGGGGGAGGGGCGGAGAGAGAGAGGGCGGGTGGGGGTGGGGGAATCCCAAGCAGGCTGCCACTACCAGTGGTGAGCCGCAGACAGGGCTCAAACCCACCAACGGTGAGATCATGACCTGAGCCAAAGTCCTATGTTCAACCAACTGAGTGTTCCAGGTGCTCCTTGCATTTAAAGGGTAGGCAGAGAAGAAGGGTGTGTCTCCAGAGATAACCAAAGTGAGTGACTCGAGAGGTGAAGAAAGCCAGGAGAATGGTGTTCTGGGAGCCCAGGGATGGGCCGCCTCAAGAACAGGCACGTGGTCAGTAGGGCAAGTGCAGCACGCAGAAAGGCCAGGGACTGGAGTTGAGCCAGTAGGAGCCTCTGGAGGCCTTGAGGAGAGCCTCTTCGGAAAACTGGAGAGGCAGTCGGACTGCAGAGGGAGGAGGACTGAACAGCTATGGAAGAGACAGGAAAAGTGGGTGCAGACTGCTCGCTCTTACAAAGGAGAGTGCCCTAAAATGAGTCCATGGGGCGAGGGAGTCGTTGGTGTGTTGGCATCATTTTTAGATGAGCGACCTGAGTAGAAAGAAGGCGGATGGGGATGCGGGTGAGGCACTAGGGTTCCCTCAAGGAAATGGCTGCCTTTGCAGCGGAAGGGGTGGTGTTTGGACCGGAAGTGGTGGAGGACTGCTTAGAAAGCAGGTGGGTCCTCTTGGAGAAGGTGGGCAGGGTTAAGTCTGGTAAACTTGCACCTGATACGGGGTTGGGGGGTGGGGGTGACTAGAAGTTTGAGTCGTGGCCGATGGGCACTGACCAAGCAGGTGGATATGCATGTGCAAGTGCTGTTGTGTGGAGAGAAAGCCGGAGGCACAGAAGCAGAAGGGGAGCTCTGTGGTGTGTCTGGGGGAGCAGGTGGCCTTCTGGGTGGAGCTGTCGGGGGAAGGACACACCTGCGGGTGTGGTGGGTGTGGTGAACGACTGGGGAAGGAAGCCGGCTCTAAAGGGGCCTTGTTTGTCAGGCTGAGGACTTTGGATTGCATCTCCTGGGTGGGGAGGAGCCACTTAGGGAGAAGTAACGGGGTCAGATCTAGAATTTGGGAGCTGAGAGCAGTTTATGGAAGAGTTTAGAGAGAAGCAGGGGTATTGTTCGGGAGGCCATTGCGGTAACCTGGGTGACGGTCATTAGGGCTTGAAATGGGGCAGTTGCAGTGGGAGAGGTGCGGATTTCTGAGGTTGACTGATTCCTGAGATTGACTGATTGACCAAGCGGGGGGGAGAGAGGAGGAAAAAGGTGTGTGTGTGTGGGGGGGGAGGGGACAGCTGAGAGGATGGCCCTGCCGATGGGGAACTGGAGAACACAGGAGGAAGAGAGGCAGGTCTAGCCAGGTGGTGGGATAGTTCAATTTCAGGCACATTTACAGAGCGTTTGTGTAGCACCCAGCTGGCTACGAGAATCAGGATTCTGAAGCTCAAGACAGAGGTCCCTGCAAGAGAGATCGGAAGCATGAGGTCATCATCCTTGAATTGGAAGTGGTTAAGATTTATTTGAAGGAACAAGAGAAAAATAAATCCTGATGTGGATATGGACTGTGAAAGCAAACTTCTTAGACCATTTCAGTGTATTATTAACTTTCTTAGAATAAAGCCTTTGATGACCAGAATGTGGATGTGACCCAACCCCCCTCCCCCCCCCC